>NC_056749.1:367420990-367618490 GCF_019279795.1 Protopterus annectens
TATCACTGGTGTATATAAGTAGGGAGAAAGCTAAGGATTTGTGGGTGGGGCTTTAGTTAGGATAATACTTTTCTTATTGACTGTCTCTGTCCATAATGGACATGGGAGCTGGACCAGAAGTAAATTTACTGTTTCCCATCCAATTGTCAAAGATTTGTTGGAATAGGGTCAGAGAAGAACTCTGTTTCACATGGACAGGTAGCCTATTCCACAGTACGGGGGTCCTTTGGGACACATATCTGTCTGTCCAGCATGTTCTGTTTATGTCACAAGCAAAGTTCATCTACCTGGATCTAGTGTTTCTGGTGGTGTTTGTTTTTAGCATGTGCAACAGATCCATCAGGGCTGGGTCTGAGGAAGCCTTGTAAGCCAGGAAAAGATCATCTTGCAGCAGCTTGTAAGAGACTGAATACAGAGACAGAGCCTTTAGGTGATCTGTGTAGGACAGGGTATTCATGACCTGAATTCTCCTAGTGAGAAACCTTTGTGGGTGTTCTAACTTGTAGGTGTCTGGTTAGATACATGCCAAAGGAGGAATTGTATTCAATGACAATCTGATAACGGCAAAGTGGCTTATAACTTTAGCCCTGACTTCTAATTAGTAGATGTCAAACAGAAGCAGGCCCAGCATGAAGCTCTGGGGTACCCCTCTGGTAACCTGTGTCTTGGTGGAGGTGGTCTCACCAATCCTTACTTTTTGAGTTCTGTTTGTGAGTCAGCTGGCAATCCAGCAAGTTATGTAGGGATGTATGCATAGTTTTGAGAACTTGCCACCAATGTATGGAGTATGGTACTAAATGCCTCAGCCAGCTCAAGACATGCAGTATATACTGTTTTACCCTTGTCCATTGTCTTGGTGACCCTCTCAAAGAAGTCTGCCAGGTTAAATTGGCATGACCTTCCTTTATCAAAGCCAAATTGGGATGGGTCCAGTGCCTGTATGTTGCCAATGTCCCTGCATGTGGTAATTAAATTAAAAGGTGCTTCAATAAAGTGTTAGTTTAAGGGTGTGCACACTTATGCAACCAGCTTATTGTACATTTATTTATTTTTTTATATTTTTTCCCCTAACAGATTTATTTTTCATTTGAATTGTACAGGCTATAGGTCACATTAAAGGTGGGAAAATTTTTATTGTGGTCTCATTTTTTTTATATCACAAAAACCTGGCATTTTAACAGGGGCGTGTACACTTTTTCCATCAATTTTTTTTTTTTTTTTTTTTTTTTAGCGTTTATCTTGGGTTTATTTCTGGTAGGTATGACAGCCTCTATGCAGCCATTCTCATGTTTGTATAGGAACTCTGTGAATAATTCTGCTAGGTTGCTGTGATTTTGGGTTTGGGTGAAGCCTTGAATTTTGACAAACTGTCAGTTTGCCTTTGAATAGTTCCTAACTGTTACTGGTTTAGCCGGATTTTCTGGGTTGATTTTTACTTTAAATGAAACAGTTTTGTAGTCTGACCTCACTAGCAAGGATGGGACACAGGGGGGAGGGGGGTTGCAACACTCTTACCATATTGGTGAGTACCAGAATCAGTATATTTCATTCTCTGGGTGGAGTGTGCACTATCCGTTCCTGGGTGTTTGTGTCAATTAAGACCAGGAAGCATTGTGCTTATGAGTTTGAGACAGTGTATATTTCCCGTTCTATAAAAGGGTAGTTGAATTCATCCATGATTAGGGTGTTTGGTTGGTTGGTGAGTGCCTCTTGTAGGTTTAGGTAAGAGTCATGAGACTCTAGGGGCATAGGTGGTGACCTGTAGATAGCCATGATATGGTGAGGAACCTTATCTATGGTGAGTTGCACATGGATGAGCTCCATGGTATCATCCAGTTTAACCAACCTGGAGGTATGTTTGTTGTTAATGTAGATTGAGACACCTCCACCTTTGTCCTCAGTTTGTTGGCTTAAATATGTAGAAGGCACTGTAGCCTTGCACATCTAGCGTATTTTCTACAGCTTTAAACCAAGTCTTACTCATAACAAAGATCTCTACATTCTCCAGAGTAAGGAAGGCTTGAAAGGTTTGGAGTTTTTTTAGGCTCTAAGCATTAAGCAGTAACACCTTATGGTTGGCTTGTAGACTTTTTCATCATGTTAATAGTTTTGTCTTTGGCAATGCCTAAAAAGGCTGTAAGAGAGTGGATAGTTTTTTTCCCTTTAAAAATAAATTCTTTTTATTCTTCCTTGTACACAAACTATTTAAAAATGACAGTTGTAATAATCATGTTTCATTGTATTCTCCTGCTAGAGGATATACATTTTTCCATAGATGCATGCTGAAAGTTAATACTGACACAAAGAGTGACAGGACTTTTTTAAATACATACCCATAAAATGGAATTCTCCTCCTACGTATATAAGGCAGGAATGTCATCATCACAAATTAAAGAACATTGCAATATGCCTCTCATCTGTCCCTATGTTTTTTTTTTTTATTTTTAATCAGAATTGTGCTGTGTCCGTTTCCCTCCTAAAGTAATGATTTTTTTTGAGGTATGTCTCAGGTCATGTATGTCCACATGGACTTTGATAGAATCATATTGGTACCTGGGGTGCAGTAACTGGAGTGCATGTGTTACATTGCAGATTTGGGTTCTAGATAGTCAACTAACTGCTATCTTCTCCTTGCCCAACCTGGTGAGTGGGGATCTATGTGTCGCACAATGGAGTCCCCAATGACAAGAGTATTAGGTAGTATATGCTTGCCTTATAGGCTTTGCTCTTGGGGGACCATTAGGTGTAGGGCTATGTGAGATGTATGTTTGGTTTTGGTGTGTGCTTTAGTGATTGCTGAGGAGCAGCGTTGCCGTTAGGTGTCTTTGGAGGTTTTTGAGATATGGAAACATTTTTTTAAGTTCTCAGCATATGGCAGTCAGTGCAATACAAAACATTCTGAATCTGTCAAAGGTTTAAGACTGTACAGCATTTTGAATTGTGTACAATGGACTGTGATTAACTGAAAACAAAAGCTACACCACATTGAAAAAAATGGACACAAAATGTCAGACTCACTTAACACAAGTCAAACAGCTTGCAACACAAAACATTGTACAGAATAGAAAAAATATTGTTATTGCAGGAGGTCAGCATCCACCTGCACTCTGATCTTACATTCCTTAATAGTACTAATTTACTTTTGAGCTCTCACAAGCTTAGCGATAAGGGTAACTAAAACAAAGAAACACTGTTTTCTTTAAGCATACATTCAACTCTTCCATTTTCTCTGAGTCACATGAATGTTGAGAAATCATAAGACAATCCTTGATTTAAAACAGTTTGGCATACTGAGCTATTGATATATAAGCACGGGATAATTCAACAAGCAATAGTGTAAGCACTGATAAAGCAGCAGTTAAACCATAATAAACCTTGTACAATCTTTTCACTTACCAGCCTTAGGCATAGGCCAACTAGGCAACTGCCTAGAGCGCTGCTCAAGCAGGGACGCTTTTCCAGTATTTATTTGGTGTAGATAGACCAGGATAGGGGCACCGGGTAGTGTGGTGGGGGCACCATGGAGCCCTTTTGCCTAGGGTGCCAGATGACCTAAGACCGCTTCTTTAGATAGGTTATTGAAAACAAAAAAGCTTCACATTAGTCTACATTGTGTAAACAACCTGTGCATTGTGATGCCCAATATTTTTTTAAGACTGGGACTCTTTTCATATATGTCATTAACTACAATTTTTTTTTCAGCATATGTTATCTAATTTTCTATAGTAGAAGAAAACACCATTGGAGCTTGATCAACCACTGTCAATTGCATTTATTTGCACTCTCAAATCACTGTAAGTCCTTTCCATGCAGAGGCACATAACAGTAATCACATTACTGCAGCACGCATGCATGTAAAAAAAAGTTTGCTTCCAAACTCTGGTTGCTGACTTTGTTCATTTAAGTAGCCAGAAATAACCTTAAGTTTGGTTTTACACTACTATATGAAGTTTGCTTTCTTTCACTTCTGCGCATTTAATTCATAAAATTTACACTACTTATTTCACTATGAATCCATTGCCTTGTACCTTTTAATACATAAAATTGCTATAAATAATTATGTATGAATGACAGTTTATATTAGCAGACATTAAATCACTGTCATAGGTAAATGTGAGAGTCATATATATGCTTACACGTACTACAGCCAAATAAGCAGAAAAAACTATAATGTAAATTAATTTACTAATCACAGTACTTATCATTCACATGCATACATATTTTTAAATGAAATAACTAAATCATCATCCATTATCTAATTCAAATGGTGAGTGTGGTTATAGATTGTATAATGTTTAGTATTCTAAAGGCTCAACATCTAAGGTACTGTGTATTAGAAGTTTATTTACACTCTTATACATGAAAGATGAATTCATGATTAATGGTTTAATTAACAAAGGCAAATCACCTCCCACCCTATAAGAGGCCGTACTGGATAAATCTAGGCCTTTAAACTGTTGTTTGCATGATAAAATAAATAAGACCATTACTTTGTTTGTTAAAATGACTTTGGATTCCTCCGGTCATTATTTTTGTTTTCTCTTTCTTGGGGGACAGAAACATGTTCCAACTGTACTTTTCCTAATTATGATTGTGAACAAAAGTAGAACCCATCTATTCCTGGGTGTGATAATTCTGAAAACTGACACACAGATCTTATTTGATTTTCTGAATAACTCATTTTGGGTATTAAAGGACAGATTATATTCTTCACCAGTGCTATAATCTTCAAAGGCACTGCCTGGTTTGTGTGAGTTCATATAGTTAGTTGCTACTCTTGGGGAACTGATGAAATGTGATGCTAATTTGTTAGGAATCAATTATCTTACTATTTTGTCTATGCAGTCTTGAAATAATATATAATTGGAATAAGGTGTGATAATCCCTTTCACCTTGACATCATTAAAATAAATTAATTAAAACATTCATCAATAACGTTATACCAGAGATCAATTACACTTCTCCCCAAATACCGTTAATGACATCCTTCCGAACACCAACTGGAGTCCACTGAAATTTCTTCCACTCAGTGAAGCTGTGGAATTCTTTAATTCTACATTTCTCAGGATCCTAAATAGTCTTACCCCCCTCTTCAGCTAAAAAGAATCAAAGCTAAACATGCTGGCTTGCAAAGTCCACAAAGCAAGTTATGTCTTCTAGGGACAAAGCCTGGAAAGCCTGTCAAAAAAATAAAACACCTTCCAACCTCATGCAGTACAAACAACTTTGTAATCAGGCAAAATGCTTAGTTGTCAAAAATAAAAAAAGAATACTTCCAAATTATCCAAGACCAGCATAGACAAAACCCCATGAAATTCTGGGGAGCTATCAACTCGATACTCCACCCATGTACTAACAATATTCCATGCCCAAACCCAGGAAAATCTCCCTCAGAGACAGCCTCACTCTTTAATACATACTTCATTGATACCATTGCCAAACTCACTACTACCTTCCCACCCAACAAACCAGACCCACTAGTAATGCCATCAGAACATACCCCTTCAAATTCTCTATTTTCTTACTATCACCCATTCCCACATCAACCATCCAAAAATGTATCCATAAACTAAAACCATGTACCAATGCCCCAGATAACTTACCTGCAGAATACTTACAACTAGCAGCCTCCTCCACTGCATACCCCATCAGCATTCTCCTCAACAGATCCATTCAGGAATCATGCATACCTGATATCTGGAAAAAAGCATTTGTCCTCCCTCTTCATAAAGGTGGCAGCAACTCTGACATCTCAAACTTCAGTCCTATCGCCATTCTTCCCCCCATATCTAAAATACTAGAGAAGTGTATTCAGACCCAGCTCCTAAAATCATCTGGTACACCAACACCTTTCCCCCACTCAACATGGTTTTAGTCCCGGACATAGCACCAACACTGCCCTCATTTCCTTCTTGGACACAGTAAATAGAGCTTGAGATGCTGGCTCCTTAGTCTCTGCCCTCTTTCTTGATTTATCAAAGGCATTCAACACTATCTCCCCTACCCTACAATGGTTTACCAGCTATCTAAGCAATAGGCAACACATTTACTATATGGCAGTACTCTCCTTCCCCTTTCATCAATACAAATACAGGTCTTCCTCAAGGTTCTATTTTGGGTCCCTCCTATTCAGTATATTTGTCAATAACTTTCATACCACTCTTACCCACTGCACTGTCATCCAATATGCAGATAACTATCATCTGCTCTTCTAAATCTGCCACTGTATTACAGCATCTTATCCAAGAAGCCTTTACCTCCACTGAAACCTGGATGTCTCAGAACCATCTCTCCCTTAACCCCAATAAAACAAAACTCTTAATACTCACCCCTACAAAGTCGGGTCTATATTAGAACACCAAACTTTCAAAATTTAGAGTATTCTAATATCGAATCCTATGAATCGAAAATTTAAAACATCAAACATATAGAACAGTGAATTTTTTTCCTAGGGAAAAAAAATTGCTGTTCCAAAACACATACACACAACACAAGCACACCAAACAAACAACAATCCACACACATACACCTAAACTCTTGCACCTAACCCTACACTAAACTATACATACACCACTAACTATCCACTTACCTTAACCCAAACCCTAACCCTAAGGTCCATTACTATCGCACAGTCACCTCACACCCACGCCCTAACCCTGACTCACCTACCACGCCCTAACCCTCACATCCACACATTCGCACACTTACCTGACCTGCTCCCTAACCCTAACTCACCTAACCTGCCCTAACCCTCACGTCCAGACAATCGCACACTTACCTGAACTTGACCAGTAACTTTCCACCACAGCGCTGAAAATACAGAAGCAACAGAAACGGACAACCAAATTCTTTCCCTAGGAAAAAATTCAGTTTTTTGTTTCTTCGATATTTTCAGCATTCGCTGAAAACAGGACGATATTAGAACACTCGAAATTTTGGCAAGTCACTACTCACTGCTCAATTCCAAAACAACACTATCATCAAAGTTGTCCCTAGCACCAAATTGCTAGGTGTCATCACAGATCACAAATTAACTTTTGACCTTCACATCTACAATAACATCAGAACAGGGGTGTAGCCAGGATTTTAAGATTTGTACTCAAAGCTCCCAGCCTGCTGCCCCCCATTAAGCTACACATCTCCGCACACATTCCTTACAAAATGCTCTCATAGCCACACTCCCTTCACAATGCTGCTCTCTCTCCCACATCTGGCAAATATATGCCAGAGTGCTAATCATTTATATGATGAAACAATAAAACAAAAATGGATATTTCGGTCCAAGTGTGAAAAAGCACATAAAGTAGCTTCCAGTTTACATTATGGCTGACTTTACCACAGTGTAGTTGTACACAGATAACAACTCATGAGTGCATTTTAACATAGTGTGGTATAGCCCTCAGTCATCTAGTATACAAGTGTTAATATCATATGACTGGCCTTTTGTAGTAGCAATTTGATATGAGACATCAGTGTTACTCCACAATAGTCTTTGTATCACATCTAGCTAGCTGGTCATACAGAGGTCCATTCACATCTCACACACACATGTACACAGACACCATAAAACTAAACCAGGTAAAGACAAACACCAGCACTTTACCAAAGTACCCCCATCTACAAGTAAACCCCAGCATCTAAGCATGGAACTGCAATACAAACACCAGATTTCCACAGGTACACACAATTTGTCCAATGAACCATGATAACTATAATTACCAGTGACAGAAAAATGCAACCAGTGTTCATTGTGACAGACATACAAATATTGAATACAGGAGTATTGCCTGAACATTTTTTTTTTAATTTTATCTTATTCCAAATGGCAAACATAAATAGTCAGTACACAGTTATTTCCAGTTTAACACAAATGCCAAATGTATTTATTATATCTGTCCATCTATCTTTCATTGATCAGGATAGTCCCTCTAGGCTAGAGGCCTCTTTACAGGAGAGATCCCAGGTAGTATTCATACTGACTAGAAGAAAATTTGGCCAGGGCACAAGGGAAAATCCCCTATTTTACTTAAACAGATTCTCCCCATAATTCCTTGGCACATGTTTTCTAAATGGCTGAACTCACTGCACTGCTTGAAATCATATTTGCAAAGAAGGGACAAGAAGAGTGACTTCACTAGCAACACTTAAATAATCATCAAAGGAGCACTCTGTCATGAATGCTGCTTCTCTGAATTCACCGAACATCACTTCCAGTCTCCATCATCAGACCTTCATCCTCCCAAGTTCTTTGCATCGTTCTACTTCTGGCATTGAAAACATAAGTAGAAAAATTCAAGTGATAACCCACAAAGGACGGATGGTCTGCACCTGTAGTTCTTAAATACTGATGCAGAAGTGTTTCATTCACTTTACCTCTGCCTCATTATCTTCCCTAAAACATACAGAGGTGCCATTTCTGAACCCACAGACTTGCTTAGACTAAAGATCGATTTCAATGCTCCCAGTGCTTAGTTAAATGCCAGAAAAAGTTTAGACCATGACCAGCCATCTAAACGTTTTGTTGACGCTGTACTCCTAACCCCCAACCAACATAGATTCTGGGCCAAAAAGGACCACAAGGACAGCGACCTAGACAATAACTGATGACATTGGGTAAAAACAAACAGCAAGTCACAGTAGCAATATTTTGACACCTAACCAAAATGGCTGACATGGTAAAGCATCCACTCTTTCATACTGCCATTCAGTTCCTTCTGTCTTTCCCACCACAATTTCAGAGTTAAAAGTAGGATCCTTCTCTACAACCAAAGCTCCCTTCTCAAAGTAGTCCCATGGGGATTCTTCTTTCTATAACCCCTACATGTCTTCATTTATATCAAAAGACTCCCTCAAAAACTCACATCTCTACATCCTTTTCTGTGCCCACAACATGGTCATCAATAGATTTCATCAAACCCATGATAGCATTACTTCAACAAGCCCTCCTTTCATTTTCCTTTGCCAAATGGCTAAACTCAGGATGACTATTATCAAACCAAAATACAGCAAAATGCATGCTGTTTGGAACTGAAAAAGTTCAGATCAGTTTCTGATACCATTATTTTTGACAGAAAACATACCTTCCCCAAATCCACCACCTTATTCAAATACATTCTAAAGTTCCAACTTCACATTCACAGAACCAGAGCAAAAATAAAGCAAACCTTTTTGTGTGTGGATGATCTTACACTTTATAACTCCATCAGGTAGGGAATCCATAGGGAAAGGTAATTGTATTGCCCAGCTGAATCCATACCACACACACACACACACACACACACACACACACACACACACACACACACACACACACACACACACACACACACACAATATTACTCACCACCCCGACCACCATAACGGATCTGCTTCCGACTACCATAACGAATCCGCTTCCATCCCAACCACCATAACGAATCTGCTTCCAACCCACCCACCATAACGAATCTGCTTCCAACCCGACCACCATAACGAATCCGCTTCCCGCTCGGACAGCATGATGAAGTTAGACCAACATCCTCCTCCCGCTTCCTCCAAAAGCATTTGAACTGGCCGGTTGGCCAGAAATACATGTGCGGAGCTCCTGACTGGCTGCCTTGATGCGCTACTGGCTGGTCGGCCAGAAATACATGTGCGGAGCTCCTGACTGGCTGCGCTGACATCATCGTGCAGTAAAGCGCAAAAAAGTGAACATTTAAAATGCTACCCCCCCTTCTACATAAGTTGGCCAAATGTTGTATTCTCATACTGTCTCTAAGTTATGGAATGATCTCCCTCCTTCACTCAGGACTACCAGCCATCCTGCCTCCTTTAAAAAAATCCCTCAAATTACATCTCACCTTTTACTGGCTATGCTCCTGTATCCCAACAAATAATCCCAACTCCTGACCTCTTTCTGGAGCCTCAACTTTAATCATTCAATTTTAAACATCTCCTCTCCTTCTCTCTACCATAATTACTTCTTGCCATCTCATTAACTTGACTCTTCTTCCTATAGCCCTGCTGTCACCTCCTTTCTACCTTGACGTCAACCTTCCTCTGCTATGGATTCTATTGATATATTTATTCTCAAGTGTTATTTAAATACTTGTCATCTTTTACTGCCACATACATACTGTACCTGTTTGTAAATATTATCACTGTTTTTGCTATGAATTCTATTTAAATGTGAATGTACTACTCATAATCACTTTGTTCTATGTATTATTATTATTATTATTTTACTTTTGCGTGTAATTAATGTGGAGCTTTTCTCCCTGGGCCTCCACTGAAACTGGACTCTTTATAGGCCCAGTGGACTATCCCGGTTAACAAATGCAATAAATAAATAAATAATGTCTATAAAAATATTGTCATCATAATAAAATTCATCAAATACAGGTTAAAAATGCAATCCTAAAACATGGTACTCCATGGCACAGATACATTTTTTGGCTGTATTAGTTATCAATTATGTATTTCATGGATTTTGTCTTTTAACCAAGCAGAGAACCATTGACTTAAAAAAGGTATTGTTAACCCTGTAATCTTCAGACATTATACCATGCATGGAGTTAAATGAATCAAACTAACCAACCAAAGAGGTGAAAGTTGGAGCTAACCTGGGAAGATGATACTGCATCAATACAAGTCTGCAAACCACATAACCCATGGACCTCAGAGTTAGAACGTAAAACCAAACAAAATAATATCATACAAAAGCAGTAGATACAAATGCAATTTAATAAACTGGAGTTTCCTCTTGTAAATAAAAAATATATATATATAGCTACAATAAAATAACATCTGCTGAAGGTAATACAGTGTAAACAGTAACAGCAAAACAATACATTTATGCAAATGTCCATGATATAAAATGTATAAACACATATAAACGATCTCCTATGTCATTTAAGCCCTTCACAGGCATGTTGTATTTCTTACACACTTACTAAAAGAAGTAGTGGACTGACTGAGCCCTCATTTCTCCAGAGTTCATTGCATACTCAATGAAGGTAGTGAAAGTTATCGTTTTTATGAAACTGCATTTCACGCCTGGACAAATAAACTAGGCAGTATTTTTGTTAATGTGTCATTCTGTCCAGCTGATATGCTGATTTGCTGCTGTTCTTTCTACACCTCTTTGTTCTCTCTCTCTCTCTTTCACTTCCTTGTCCTACCCATTTTGTTGTTGCTCTTTTTTACATTTTTTTTAACTAATTGGAACAAATGTTGATATATTTTAAGGTTTTCTTATTGGACAAGAAGCCGAAGTTAAGGTAATTGGTATTTCTAGTTAAGTAAATTTTTCCTGCACTCAGCACCTTAATGATAAATGTTAGCTATAACAACTGAAACAGAAATGTGGGTGTAGGAGAGAGAGCTAATGACTATACACGGTTTATATGGTTACATTTACTGGGGGCTCTCCTGGGACATTGCTGTGGTCCCCTGTTTGTTCAGTAGTGAAAATCCTATAGTTTTAAGGAAGATTCTTTTAAAACAGTCATGCTGGTCGTTTTAAATATGGTATACTCAGTAGGAGTTAGTTATGTGTTGTGAAGGCTACTCAAATGTGCTTCAGAAATGGATATTCTGTTGCAGCATGTAGTGACAGGTACATTCTATTTTTTTTGTGCAAGAAGGCATTTCTAAGGAAATGGTGATGTGTTCTAAGAATGGCTACTATTACTAGACATACTTTGTTAATCCTTTGTATTTTACGATGTTTGAGGTGGAAGTGTCCTTTAGAGGAGAGGCAATGGTGCAGAGTTTTATTCAGATTATAGTGACTATTTTCTTTCCTGTTTTGTTTAGGAGCTTTTAGCTATCTCCTTGATGAACCTTTGACTTTGAATTATTTTTACTCCATGGCTTATGCTGCTTAATTTGGATGTTAATTCTTAGTGAGGTTGTAAATGAGAACAATTATCCCAAAAGGTGATTTTTATTCTTTCAAATACATATTAGATTTTTGATAATGTTCAGTTATTTAGTGCTTTACATTGAGTAGGAAGGCTGAATGCTTTATGATGAACTGTATTTCTCTAAGATATTTGTAATTTTTAAAGGCATTTAATCCTTTGGAGCTATCTATAAGCATTAAATGATAGCCTAGGGGGATGTTCTTCTGTTTAGTTCTCTTCTCTCCCTCCCTTCCTTCCTAGTGGGTGCACTATCAAGTAGGGGGAGGGATTCCCCTTTAGAAGTAACACTCTCCCATTCCTTTGCTTTAGATGTGTACAGCCTTGAGAATGAGGTGTGTGTGTGTGTGTGTGTGTGTGTGTGTGTGTGTGTGTGTGTGTGTGTGTGTGTATGTAAGCTGTGCCCCTCACACCCCCCTTAACTATATATACTAACTCCAGGCTCGCACTCAAGGACATATACACTGCCAATACTATTTTCGGTTAAATGAGTTTTCCGTCATTTGGTCTTGGTCAAATGAGTTTTCTGTCACTATCTATATCTACACACACACTCACACACACACAAACATATGGGTCTACTTCTAAATTTCGAAGTTTTAAAACTTCAAATTTCTTATGGTTGAGTCCATAACATTGAAGTTTTGAAACTTCAAAATGTAAATAAAAACAAAAAAAAAATTGTTTTCACTTTTTTGTGAGGGGGCAACCCCCACACCCCCTGCTAATTAAATATACCAACTCTGAGATCACAGTACAGTAAGGAAAATGGTAAATATACCTTTCTGGGCTGTACAGTGATCTCCATTTAAATGATTCAAAGTTTCAAAACTTCAATCTTATGGTCTCGACCATAAGAAATTCGAAGTTTTAAAACTTCGAAATTTAGAAATAGACCCACATACACACACACACACACACACACACACACACACACACACACACACACACACACACACACACACACACACACACACACAATTTATTTAATGATTTATTTATTTTGCTTATGTCTTTAATTTGTACATTTTTTCAGGCCTGGTAGCTGTGATACTTGTGGCTTGGATGCTTGCAACTTGATGAGGCATGGCTAATTCCTCCTGTGTTCTTTTAGTAACAGTAAGGAAAAAAGACACAAGTTTCTTACAGTGCCCATTATTAGCACATTACTAGCACGTGCCATTGATATTATTCATGCTAAAGAGTTTCATTCATTTAGTTGTTTATTTTTGAGTAAAAAATGTTTCTTAATTAAAAAATAAATAAATAAAAGGCTGGTGGTGATCCTGTTTAAAATGCACCATAGAATCATGGGAAGCTGACAAGCAGAAAGGGTGCAAATATAAAATAGTGTAGGAAAGAGTTGTGGGAAATTGGATAAGAATTTCAGGTGGAGGCAGTGGATTGTGGTAATCAGGTTTGTATTTTTTTAAAATCTACTGACAGGCAACTAGACTTTAAGAAATGCAATCAGTTAAGGGGAGGCAGCTGGCTGTTTGTGCATAACAGAAACATGTAGTTGTTGGACAATGAGAGAAGCATTTTTAAATTAATATCAGTATTACAATATCCTGGATAATACTGAGAAGTGAAGTTATGAAATAAGAAGCATAACTCTCAACTGTGCAGATCTTTGCAGAATGTTCAGATTTTTGCCTCAAATGTTTGGTTGGTTCCTCAAAAATGTTTGTTTTTCTGGGAAATCATTTACCATTCATTGAGGACTGAAGTCAGAAAATAATGACAGACATTTGAGTTTCTGACTTCGTACCATTTAGAAAATTAATTCAAATGCAAAATATGTTATTTTGTCAACTTTTGAAGTTTGTACAAGCAATATTTAAAAACTGTCCCTATTTTTGTTTTTTTTTATCCCCCAATTACGTATGACTTTGTCCAGATTTACTACTCAACAGGTTGAGCAGTATGATAAGGAGTACTGCAGGCTGAGTATGATAGATGAAAGAAACATGCTACTGGCTCTTGAGAGAAGGTTTTCTTTTTCTTTTTTTTATCATTTGTGTTATTCTATCCTGGCAGGCAACCAAGTAGAAAAGATAACCACAGCCACTAAATGGTGGTGGTGTGTGTGTGTCTGTATGTGTGTGTGTGTGTGTGTGTGTGTGGGGGCAGGCTGGCTATAAATAAAAAAAAATCAAGTTGTTTGCTTAACAGGGGAGTTTTTTTTAATCTTGGGACGTACCCAGATAAAGTATCTAACTGCAGTTATGAAATGGGGGTGGGAGGGGGCTGGCTGTGAACGATGAAGTATATGCTTGATTACTTTAAAGTCTGACTTTGGGCTTTCTTTGACTCTTTACAGTCTTGCGACTATTTGTGTGTGAAGTTTTTGGTCTGTACCTCAAAGTCTGTGTTTTTTTAGTAAATTGATGACTATATTGCTGTCACTAAGTGGGGGTGGGAGAACTGCCTGTGGATGAAAGCAGCTTGACCTCTTGTCATTTGCTGATTTTAAAATCTAGTTTTTCTGGACTTGTGTGCATTTTTATGAATTGCATTGAAATATTTATTCTCTGTTGCTTTTTTAATGTGAAACAGTGCTAAAGCTGTTTCTGATTTCAAAGAATGTTCCTGACTTTGCCTCATATTTTTGTTCCATGCCTCAAAAAATGTTTGATTTCCTGATAAATTATTGAGGATCACAGTTACTACATTACGTGTGTGTGGGGGTGGGGGGTGGTTGTGGGTGTGGGCTGTGAATGAAAACAACTTACCATGTTATTGTTTGCTCAGTTTAAAGTGTGGCTTCACAGGATTAGCCTATATTTGCATAAAATATGTTTCACTATTTATTCCCTGGCTACTGTTTATGTGAGGAAAAGCTGAAGTTGTCTGATTTAACATAAGGCAAAGTCAGGGACCTTCTATTTTTGGTGCGACAAGTCTTTGAGCATTGCAGTCACTAAATAAGGGGGGGGGGTCTAGCTGTTGATGAAAGTTATATACACTACTGTTTGCTCAGTGTAAAGTCTAGTTTCATGCGACTAGAGTGCATTACTATGAAATTATTGTGAATATTTATTTTCTGGCATCTGTTTGTGTGAACAAAACTGAAACTGTCCATGAATTCATAGAATATCCCTGACTTTGCTTTGTTAGCATAGCAGGTGTGGGACAAAAGGGACAGCTGCCCTGGGTGCAAAGTGTTATGGAGCATGACTGAGTTCTTGAATTTTAATCTTTTTTTTTGTACCAAAATGTTGGTACAGAAAAGCATTTCAGTTTGCACTAACAAGACAGAAGTTATTTTTCTTTTGCTCTTCAATTGAGAGGTGAGGGGGTATGTATCTGTAGGAAGCTGATTGGTACAAAAGTACCTAATGACTTTCTACAATAAAAGTCAAAGTCCTTTTTTCTGGTCTTCACCTTAAGAGTCGAGGGGGTGGTGCATGTATTTGGCTGCTGTAGGAAGCTGACTGTTCTAAAAGTACCAATTGTCTGTCAATAGTAAAAGTAGAAATCTTTTTTTATTTTACTCTTCACCATAAATAGCTGAAGAGGGCATGTATTTGACAAAGTACAAGTGATGCTCTTCATTTTTTTTTTCTTTTGTCTTTGATTGGCTTTCTACAAAGCTGCATCTTCAGGAGGTGGGGTACTACTTCAGGGACTGGCACCAGGTGCTAGATGAGACAGCTTTGCTTTGGAATTAGTTGAGTCAGCTTTACTTTGGGATTAGATGAGCCAGGTCTGCTTTGGTGCTAGATGAGCCAGCTCAGCTTTAGAATTAGATGAGCCAGCTATGCTTTGGTCTAGATAAGCTAGCCTTGCTTTGGCACTAGATGAGCCAGCTCTGCTTTAGTGCCAGAGGAGACAATTCTGCTTTTCTCATAATTTTAGTGTGTTCTTAATACATTTTTTTGTTTTCAAATCCACTGTGGAGTGTAGTCACTAAATGATGACAGGTATTTGACTTTTCAAACATTACAGCCTTCAGAAAATAAACACCAGTGCAGAATAAATAAATAAACTGTTACTCTTGCAACTTTCTAAGTATATAAGAACCACATTTAAAATATGTCCCTAATTTTGGGCCTTTGTTCCTCACTTTTTTACTTTTGTATTTGATTCTCGCACTAAGTGGTTGGTAATTTTTTGTTGACATAGTTATATGAGGTGTGAACAGCAGAGCTGCTAGGTGGTTATGGGAGCTGTTTGAGGATTAAAGATCTTATCATCTGGTCATTTGCTTAGTTAACCATCTGGCTTTGAAGAAATAATATGCATCTGTATGAAATAATTTGGAATACTTTTGGGTACTGTTCATGTGAAATAATGTTAAAATGATACAACTGTCAATTGTACTTGAGTTCACAGGACCTCTATCATATTTATGGTCTGATACTCATAAAGTATATAGTTCTGGCAAAATATTGAAAACTAGTCACTAAACAATGACAGATATTTAATTTTCAGACTTTATATTCTTCAGAAAATGTATGCTAATACAAAAACTGTTATTCTAGCAACTTTCACTGTATGTGTATATATATATATATATATATATATATATATATATATATAAATAAATATATAAGACATATGCCTCTGCTTCTGGGCCTTTGTCCCTTGTTATATGTTGGCTTTGTCCATGATTGTTGTGTTAAGAGGTTGAGAGGTATTATTTTTATCACAATTATATGAGATGAACACAGCACAATGACTATAACTATACAGCAGCTGTGGTCCCTGTCATTGTGAGCTCCCATTGCCTGTTCATCATTACTACACAGTGCACCTGGTTCATTCCCCTCCCCATGCTTGAGAGCATGGACACTCCAAAAATATAAACATAAGAAAACATTTGGACTACTAGTTGACCACCTCCACAGCCTCTCTACTTCTAACCAGTGCCTGTACTTCACAGCTACATAGTAGGTCCAGTTTGTTCCCCTCCCCATGCTTGAAAATGTGAACACTCTAAAAATATAAACTTAAGAAAACTTTTGGAATACTAGTTGATCACCTCCACAGCCTCTCTGCTTCTATCCAGAAGTGTACAATGGCTATTTTTAACTAAACTCCACTGAATTTTGTCTTTTAATCCCTTTATTAGAACTAGCTACTGCTTTGTTGGGCAAATGGGTACTTGTAGTGCCTTTTGGTTGAGTTCTGCATTGGTACTGACAGCTGCACTGTATCCCCCCTTAACTTTCAAGTCATTCTTACCTTTCTTCTCTCTTCTCCTGCCATAGTGTTTAAACTAGGCTGCATATAAGCTTATTTTAACTCCCCCTCCCCATGTTGTTACAGTCCTCCTTCCTTGTTAAAAGTCTATCTAGCAGAGTAATGCCCTAGTCTAAATTATCCTAATTTCTGCCTGCTTCTTTTGACTTTTGTATTTCTCCAAATTTCTGCCTGTTCCTTTTGACTATAGGACTCACCCATACTTTACTTACCTATCATCCTGTTCCCACTCAGCCACTACATCACATCTGAAATCCCTCTAATTATAACTTCTGTTAAGCTCTTTGAATTATTCTATTGGTTACTTACCCAAAAGGGCTCCACTGATTGTTTTCGCAGCAGTTCAGCATAGATTGGTTCTGCTCTGTCCACTCTGTTCACCCTTTGGGCTCACTCCACAGTACTACCCCACCGCCATTTCCCACCCACCACTAGTACTTCCACATTTATCACCAACTCCTCCCACTCCATCTTTCATCTGATCATGCATCACCTCTCCCACACACTCACAAACCTAACTTAAAGTGATTAACTCCATCAATACAATGTCTATCAGCAACATGTTTCCTTAGCTTAATACTGCCCATTTCACCCCTTGGCACCCTTACTTACCTTATACAACTCCCTTACGCCTCTTACACTATACCTCTAACTACCAACATACTACATTCTCCTCCTCCTCATCTATAACCCACAAACTCTACCATCAAACATAACCCTCTTATATAAACACAAAGTACTACCTATTGTACCCTCTTCTAACTTACCGTACCCTCCACTCCCTAACAAATACTCTACCTATCTCCTCACAAACTCCACCTCCGCATTAGACTTTATCTTCCTCATACTAGATCATCTCTCTCTCTCTCTCTTTCTGGTGACATTCACCCCAATTCCTCGCCCACCAACCCCCATCCATGCCATCCATCTCTTCTCCCCCCTCCATCATCCCCTTGCACCCCCAAGAGCATTCGTATTATCACAATTAATGCCCAAAGCCTCTGTAATAAAATTCCTAACCTACATGACAGGCTTACCCACAACCAGCCAGACATAGTTGCCATCTCAGAAATGTGGCTGAAACCACACATAAAAGATAATGAAATCCTGCCATTTTGCTACCATACGATTCATAATGATAGGCCCAAAAAAAGGAGGTGGTGTAGCCATAATCTACTCTTCCACCTACTCAATTGCCCCATTCAATACTCCCACTCCAAAATTTGCCAACTCTGAATTAACAGTATCGCTCTTAAAATTGAACAAACACAAGTCCTTATGCGTAGCTGCCTCTTTACATCCCTCCAGGTAATAACATCCCAAAACTAAAAGACATTCTCTCCTGGTTTTCCTCTAACATTAAAAATGAAGCCTTCATCATAGGCGATGGAAACATTAACTGGGCCGCCATTAACTCTCAAACCCCTACCCAAACAATCAACCTCTAACTTCAATCAGCTAATAAACACCCCCACCAGGCCAAACAAAGATGGAACCTCTGGCTCCATCATTGGCTGGATCTTGGTGTCTCATCCAAATCTAATCTCAAATTCAGGAATCCTTCCTGACCTCCTCAGTGACTGTCTACCAGCCTTTGCTGATTGGTACCGCTCCCACCCTTCATAAACATCATCACTACATTCAGACCAGAAACCTGTCCAACTTCAACCCACAATCATTTTCAGACTGCCTAAAACTAACTGATTGGACACCTTAAAGAACTTTGCCCCTCGACAATGCCATCAACTACTTTAATGCAACTTTTGTGTACCTATTTAATAACTTTGCTTCTATCAGGAAGAAAAGAGTTAAAGCTATAATTTCCCCCTGGCTATCTAAGGAAACTAAACAGATCATGCTCCTAAAAGACAAAAAGTGGAAACAATACCAAAGAAATAAGCAACCCACTACCCTGCTAAAATTTTAAACTACTCCACACCACCATAAAACAACTAATAACCAGACACCACAAAACATATTACACTAAGCTTCAATCTGAGCATACTTACAACCCCAGAAAATTCTGGAATACTATCTCCTCCCTCTTTCACCCTAGCAGTAAAGACAACCCATCCCCAAACTCTAACTGCTCTGATCAAGAAACAGGCTCTCTATTTAACACCTTCTTTGTGGAATGTATAGCCAAAACTTATTGCCAACTTCCCCAGCTCCCCTCCAATATCTTACCACCTTCCCATACCCTCCCCTCTGATCTCAAAACACATACCCCTTTCTTCAGCCTCAATCCTGTGCTCACACACATAATAAAAAAACTCCTTCTCCAACTGAAACCATGCTCCAATGCACCAGATAATTTTCCTGCATCCTTCCTCAAACTATCTGCCAACAGTATAGACTTCCCTAGCTCCATCATAATAAATGGGTCCATCCATGTTCCCTCACTTTGGAGACAAGCATTCATCATCCCACTCCATAAAGGCAGTAGAAACACTGACACCCCTAATTTCCATCCTATTGCCATACTTTCCCCACTCTCAAAAGTCCTGGAAAAATATATTCACTCACAACTGATGCCTTGTCTAACACAAAGCAACCTCCTAACTCCCACACAATATGGATTCCATCCTGGCCACAGTACCATCACTGCACTCTTCTCCTTTCTTTAACCATGCTAGTAACTCCAGCAGACTCATATCAACCCTGTTCCTAGACCGTTCCAAAGCCTTTGACACAGTCTTCCACCCTATACTCCTATCACAACTCTCCTCCCTCAATCTCTCCCCTTCCACCATAGCTTGGTTCACCAGCTACCTCTCCAAAAGACAACATGTTAAATGGAAACATTCCACCTCTTCCTTTCTATACACCCCTACTGGGGTACCCCAAGGTTCTGTCCTTGCCCCCTAACTTTTCAATATATTCATCAACAACTTTCACCACTCCTTCAATTCTACACTAATCCACTATGCAGATGATTAAACAATCATCTGCTCAGATGACACCCCCTTCCGACCTTCTGTAGATAACCCAGTCAGCTTTCTCAAATACTGAAACCTGGATGCAAAACAACCACCTATCCCTTAATGCCAATAAAACAAATGAATGGCTTTTTCCCCTTCTAAGCACTCCCCCATTGATAATAACTCCTTCAGAATAACACCCATTGAAATTGTCCCTCACACCCAGCTGCTTAGCGTCATCATTGCTGAATATCTAAAATTAAATATCCACATCCAAACTAACATAAAAAAACCACCAAAAATTAGGACTCCTATATAGGCATATCCTGTAAAGGCATAACTGTAATTTCATACCCTCCACCAGAAAGACCCTTGCCTCCACATCCCTTCTCCCCTCCCTAATGTATGGTGCTCCTGTGTTCTCAAATCTTCAGCTTGGCTTTCAAACTAAATTATAAGCCTGCTACAATGAAATCTGCAAATTCGCCACCACCTCTAGGAACTCATCACATCACTGTATCTCCCGCCACTCACTGCAATGGCTCAAGCTTCCCAACTATCTGAACCTCCTTAAACTCATCACTGCCCATAAGCTCATATTTAACCCATCGTCCTGTCCCTCTCTCTCCACCTCCTTAACCCCCTACATTCCTAAATGCTCACTTAGGTCAGAAAATCAGAACCTGTTTAAAATCTACAAACCTTTATGGCTACCTGGACACACACTGCTATCCTGCTCCTTAGCTAAAACTATGGAAATCTCTTCCTCCCTCCCTTAGAAATACTCATAACCACTCCAATTTAAATCCCTCCTCCATGCCTACCTATCTTCAAAGTGGGAATCCCCTTGCTCCTTCCCCACATAGGACCCTCCTATATCAAAACCCACCTTCTAACTCTGTGCATCATCTCTGCACTCACATCATTTGCCCTCCTACTCCTCCTTAACCTCTAAATTTTGTCAATAGTTTATTTCCAACAATTTCTCGTCCTCAATTGTAATTCACTGTTAATGACCCTTAGACTGTACTGTTGCTAGATTTTTACTACTATTATTGTGGAGTTTAAAATGTCAATTGTAATTCACTGTTAATGACTCTGACTATACAGTTGCTAGATTATATTATTGTAGAATGTAGATTTTTTTTTACTGTAGAATTCTGCATAACGCTGTATGACTTCTTTGCTTTTAATGTGTATATGCTAATATGTTTGTCATTGTGACTGGAGCTTTTCTCCCCAGGCCTCCATTGGAAGAAGACTATTTTTAGGCCCAGTGGACTTCCCTGTTCATCAAACTGAAATAAATAAAATAATAAATATAACTGCTGTGTGGGGTTAGGGCTGTCTGTGGATGAAAGTAACTTGTCAACTTGTTTGCTCAGTTTAAACAGTTTGTATGCTTGTATGTGTGTGTGTGTGTGTGGGGGTGGTTTGAATATCAGCTAGGGCCCAAGGTGCATTTAATACATCACTGCCCCCACCACAATGAATTTAAATATACCAACTCCACATTACAGTGGGAAAAAGAGGAACTTCACTTACCCCACTGACATTATTCTCAGGGAAAAACACTCTATACTGTAATATACTAGTGAAATTGAATGGGGCATACCAAACAACTTATACTGCTACATTTAAATGAGCTGCATGATGTCTACCAACCACATTCAGTGTGGTTCAGCAAACCTTCTTGTCGATGAAGTGCAGCTAAGCCTACTAAGCCTATGAATGACTTTCTTTGTCTCTCTCTCTCTCTCTATATATATATATATATATATATATATATATGGGTCTACTTTGGAAGCTTGACGTTTCAAAACTTCGAACTTCATATGGTCGAGACCATAAGATCGAAGTTTTTTGAAACTTCGAACGGTTTAACTGAAGATCGCCGTACAGCATGGAACAGGAAATTTACTATTCTTTTCACTGTAGTGTGATCTCCGAGTTGGTATATTTAATTAGCAAGGGGTGTCAGGGTGCAAGGGGGCTTGCCCCCCTGCATAAATGTAAAAAAAATTGAAGTTTCGAACTTTCAAAACTTCGATGTTATGGTCTCGACCATATATTCAAAGTTTTGAAAGTTCAAGCCTCCAAAGTAGATCCATGTGTGGGTGTGGGTGTGTGTGTGTGGGTGTGTGTGGGTGTGTATCTGTATTTTTTCATACAAATGGATGCCAGTATTTTGAGCACTGGTGTAGATGTTTTTGCTTCACACTCCTACATGCATCATCAAGCATTTATTGCCATTTTTTCCACAGTATCAATCACTGCATCTCAGTCACATTTACACTAAAAAAAAAAAATCATGCACTGTACACCCAGCACACAATATGCAGACATAACCCCCTAAAACACAGCAACTATAAATAAACTCTACTCTTATTAAAATGGAAAAATAATTAAAAGAAGAAAAAATAAAACACAAAGAACTAGCAAATAGAAATCGGCCTTAATGGTAAATCAGACACCAAATTAAGAGATTCTGCTAAAGTCCTATTAAAGATCTGCAGAAATGCTGTATACCTCATGTATTTCACAGGTGTAACAACTATATTAATCTTAAATGAAAAGTGAGACATCCTTGAAGTTGCAGCTGCCTGGTAAACAGTCTAAGTAATGCAGCTGACTGTAATATATGACCTAAGTAATGTATCTACTGACCTTTAATCTGAAATGTTGTATTTGACCTTTTGATTTTATAATAATTGTCAAATTGTTGAAGTCACTGGGGAAACCTCATTCATATTCCATATTATTTTGGCAGTATCAAAGCAGTGAGTTCATTTAGTCTATCACCCAAATTAAGCAATGTACTTTGTCAAGTATAGCTGTGTATGTAAGATATAGTTTCAGTCCTTATTCAGGTAGTGTGATAAATCAATTCTTAAATGGTTGAACAGTTGACCGTATGGACAGCTAAGCTCATTATGTTTATTAAATCTAGAGTTTACTGTTAAAATTGCAAAAAAAAAAAGTTACTTCTTGAGTATATCTTTTAAAAATAATGAAAGTATAATATGGGAACACACTGACAAATAACAGTACTGGTGAGTAATAAATCTGTATAAATGGCCTGTGAAACACAGACATGTTATAAATGAGAAAAAATACTCAAAAATATGCAAAGAACTTTTGAATCTACCTCTTCTACAAAGTCAAAATTCAGAGTGCCATTTCTGTTACAAGCATTTATTATTTGCAAAATATGCTCACATTTCAGCATTACTAATACCACAGGCACTATTAAGTTTAGTTTACAGTATAACAAAAATGAAGACTGCTAGCATACTTTTACTCAGACATGTCTCAGGATACTACAGCTTCTCTCCTTATGCATACCTCCTCATGCTCAGGTGTGCGAGTCATATATAGTTGCATTAGATCACCTGACCTACTGCTTACAGCTCTTCAGTCAGGTTGTCTAACAAAAGCCTAAACATGCATGTTAAAAATTATAGCCAGTGGGTAAAATATGCGGAAGTTACACATTGTGTCACTCTTGTCACATCATTATCTGAGGAATTCTAGCACAATAAAGAATATTACGATCTGATCTCTGTCCATAACTAGGTTATTATGTGTTCGAGATCTGGATGCCAAAAATATCTCTCAAGGTGAATTTTAGTATACGTGTTGAGAGTACATAAGAGAGGGCTATGATCGGAAACCTAATCATAATTGCTTGTAGTGCAAGGAACTTTACCTGCTATCAGTTACAGAAAAAAAAGTGTTTGAGAAATTGCATACAGTTTTGATAATTTTTCATCTAGATCAGGATGAGATATACCCATATGCTGGTGTGCCATACCACAGTTTTTTTTAAGATCACCGGAGTTGCTGTCTTTTTTTTTTCTTTACAAGGTCAGAGTACTAAGTAGTCTCTCCATAATGTGTTGCTGTACTGTTCATGCACTGTACTTTGAAAAATGGATTTTTGCTACTGGATCCATAGACTTTTAAGGGAAAACTATGGAATACAAGCTGCATACTGAAACTGTTGTTAGCAGCTGATATTCACTAAGTATGCAGATATGGTAATGGCAAAATGCAGTTAAGCAGAGTTACCAAGTGTCAAAGTATCAGGTTTGAATGACATGCATTCATCACAAGAAGACTAGAGAAAAGATAGGAGAGAGAGAGAGAGAGAGAGAGAGGCAAGCAAGATGAAGTTAGCTCTTTTAAGTGATGATTTCATGTAGTGAGGGCTATAAAGTAGAAAAAGAACTTCAAAATTGTGTATTTGCCTAAAATAAGAAATAGACACACACACACAAGCTAGACAAGAACTTTACTTCAAAAGAAAAATTATAAATAAACCCTGAGAAGCCCAGCTTGCACATACCTATCTTACTTTGAGTACTAATTAATCATAGAGGGGCCATGTCCCAATTACTATACACATCCTACCATTCAGTTTTATTTTTACTAGGTGATGGCATTCTTGGTATAAACTAAGGGTTAAGCATGTTATTACAATCATACAAATTTCATTCACAATGAAAAAAAAAAAAAAAAACTTTAATTTGAAAACTGTGGAATAAGCCATTATACTAAATTAAATCCAGGTCAGGAGTAAGTCAGTCTCCAGGATGGTCATATTACTCTCAGGCATCTTGGAAAACGGAGGCTGTACTGGTGATGGCAGCTTCAGGAGTTCTGGAGCAAACCTCAGACTATAAGACATATTCTGATATTGTCACAACCAAGTGCCTTTACCATATTCATCCCTTTCCCCCTTTCCAAATCAGGAGGCACTGGATCTTGGAAGTTCGTATTATGTGCCCACTATAGGTGCCTCCTGTTATACCTCAGCAACTGTCATTCCTAGGTTTGTAATGTGAATAACCACAAAGTCTCAGATCATCAGATTTCTACAGCCCCTATCTGTCTTCATGTTTTGCATCTGTACTATATCACCTCAATAATGGTAGTGAAGCTTGAAACAGTATGTTGTAGGAAAACCACTAATTAAGATAAGTAATTAAAAAAAAACTTAAGATATAATAATAGAAATTATATTTTATATAAACACACACACACATACATAAATACACACACACACACACACACACATATATATATATATATATATATATATATATATATACATACATACATACATACGCTGTATGAGAACCTGTATAATTTGTATAAGGTAGCCTATAAATATGACATCTGCAGATGGTATAAGTGCATTATAAACAGGGCGCCAGTTTTAGACACCCTGTTACACATTGATTGTACAATTTTGAATATTTCTGCTCTTGTAATGCAGAGGACATTGTCAGTCTTGTTAAATTCTGATGCTGAGTGTCTTCCATGTTGGCAAAAGCAAAAAGAGATTTAAATACCACACAGAAGAAACATTGTTATGCCATTTTCAAAAGTAATGTGTTCAACTCATTGAGAAAAATATTAATTGTTTGGGTACATAAGCTTTTATGAGTTTGTGCTGTTAATAAGAGGGACATAGGTTCATAGGTAGGTACTAGGCTATTGGCCCTAGGACCTATATAAGCCTAGCCAAAGGTACCCTGGCTTTCGCCACCCAAGAAAATGATTTTCCTGTGCCCCTGTCGGCAGAGCCACAGAAGTGATCCCTGGGGTGAATTTCTTATCTCCCATCCAATCATTTCTTCCTTTACATCTTCCTTTCTTATTTTACGTTCTGTTCTGTATAGTGTTAGTTATTATCCTTACTCAACAATTTATTAGTAACCTCCTCAATAACTGCACTAATTCAAGTCCAGTAATTTGCATTTTTGTTTCCACGTACTTGTAAATGTGTGATCACTTTGAAAAATGTTTTTTTTAGTATTTTTTGTATGAATTTTACCTGTATTCTAAATTTTTGTATATCTATAGACAGGTTCTTTCACTAGTTGGAGCTTTTCTCCCCGGGCCTCTACTGAAAATGGACATATATCCAGTTAGACTAGCCCGGTCAACAAATGTAAAATAAATAAAAAATAAATAAAAATCATCAAGATTTTTCTTGAACAGTGCTAATGAGGAGCTTTGTTTGATATAGATAGGTAGTTTGTTCCAGAGTATGGGAAGTCTCTGGGACAGGAATCTATCCCTCCGGCATGTTCTGTTTATTGTGGTGATGAGGTTTAGGTCCCTAGAGCGTGTAGCTCATAGGGATTGGGATTTCTTTAAGTGGAGCATGTCTAAAAGCTCTGGGTTTGACATAGCTTTGTGTGTTAGGCAGAGATCGCCTCTGAGTAGGCGATATGCAACGGAGTAAAGCTGCAGGTGGTGACATGCAGAAAACTTATTTTTAAAATCAATGAGGTAGAATATGTCAAATGCACATGTTAGCTGAGATCTGGATGAAACCTGTTATCTATTACCTTTGCATATTTGCTACAAATAATGGGACTAAAGAATTTCAATGGATCATGTGATGTATTAAGGCTACTAAATCAACTGCACTGATTTTAGACTTTACCTTTGACAAAGCTAAGTTTATTCACTGGTGTGAAATGCACATGGGAACTGTATTCATTGTATTTTGTATGTAACAAACCCTCTTTTGATTTGTTTGGAATCTTCAGTGTATTTTGGAATCTAGGTGAGCTTGTTCACCTGTGCGGTATACATTTGATAAATATAGTGGTATTTAATTAAAGTCAGGTAGAGACTTTTACTGTAGTACAAAAATAACCTTAATTTACAACCTAAATTCATTAGCTTGCAGAATCATTTAACTCTGTTTACAAAATATGTCTATGATATATTTGACTGGTATAACATTAATTATTTCATGGCACAAGAACTATGTCAATTCACATTAGTTCAAGATCCAGTTTTTGTTAATTTTCCAGTTAGTTTCATTTTGAGCATATATGTAACTCATATTATACAGCATGGACTGTGTTATATAATAAGTAGTTCATGCTTAGATTCTACAATGCAGTAAATCTACAGCAGTGGGCACAATGCAGGAACATTTTCTCAGCAGGTAGCATTATATTGTCACACACTCAGTTATGAACGCTCCTAATGAAATGAATAAAATCAAGACAACTCTTCACTAGCAACTACATTTTCCAGTTTTCAAACCCACTGACTATAATTTCTCACAACTCATTAAATACAGATACATTTTTCCATGACAGGGGCTATATCAGTTCTTTAAACACAGGTGAATCTAATACAGACAGAATCCAACATTCTTACCATTAACCTTCATGTATATTTCTATTGCCCTGTTTTAGGTCAAGCTGCAAATATACCCTTTTTTGTTAACATCTATTAAATTGGTCTGCTGTATTACATATACTTAGCTGATCCAGTATAACATGCAATCACAATGTCTATCAGGTATTCAATAAACTTGTCTCTGTTACTGAAGCTACTTAAACTATAAAGGAAAATAAATGAGTGTTACTGCCTCCCCTTTTTAACTACTTTGCACTTGTACTTCAAATTCTACTAACTGTAACAAGACAACCCATTTCATACCTCCATAGCAAAGTCCTCAGGTCTCATCTAGAAATGAGTCACCTTTAAGCAGTGGTCAGTCTTGTAAAAAATAGCTTAAAATTTCTGTTCATAATAGCAGTCCCGTGCATTCATTCCCTGCTACTTCACATAATGAATATTCTGGCATCTTCTTGAAACTAGCAGTTGCTTCCTCAGCATTAACATAAATACAACATTCCTTCAACAAGAAAGACTTGTAGTAATGCTGGGAGGGCTATCCTGTCTTACATTCATTGATACGATCCATAAACTGCAGTCTTTGTTGAAAAGCTGCAGCTGAGTAAACATAAATCTCATGTGCTGTTTGACCCACTTATAGTAGGTTTTCTTACCATGTGCTCTAAGTGCCACAAGAAATGCTCCTAGTCATACATATATTGCACAAAATAACTGTGTTTAATCCCAGTTTAATTTCTCCAAGTCTTTTGTTTCTAATACCATGATGGGAATGGACTCCATTCCTAAGTCAAAGTATGATAAAAGTTCATGAAATTAGTATTATTTGGATCTTTGATGTCAGCCTAAAGTACTCTTTTCAGCACCTGCAATGTTCCCAGAACTGACCCCTTCTGCAACTCATATGGAGTTACATGTATCGGTAGCATATCTAAATATGGCTCTAAATTCTTTTTTCTAAGACCCATTGCTCCTACTAGTACTGGAACTGTCTGGGTATCCTTCTACCACATTGCCCTAATTTCTGCCAGAAGTCCTGATATTTTATGACATTGTGTCTCTCTTTACATAAGGCACTGTAATTACTGGGTGTAGCAATTTCAGTGATCAATGCTACTTTTGTCTTCTTTTCATGGACTACTATATCTAGTTTTCTCGCATCTATTTTTGAACTGTTGGTAATAGGTGATCCCATGTGATATAAACCATCATTTTCTATGATGCTTTGTAGCTCATGTTTTCAATGCTTCTCGGCTACTAAAATATTATAATATTTGGACAATCCCAATGCAACAGTTTTGCCACATTATTATACCTTTCAGTAAACAGGCCCTGTGCCATTAGTGCGTCACACCCAGCAACAAGATGTGCAACTGTTTCCAGTTCTGTTTTGAAGAACCTGCATTTCTCTCACATGTTCAATGGACTTCGTAAACCAGTGTGTGTACTTAGTCCACTGTCCTGGGCTGCCAACATTAACCATTCATCTTCTGGTTTAAAGTCACCTCTTCTTAACCATACCTGCATCAAATTCTGATCAACATGAGGTTGTTATGGGACTTCTCTGTACTTGCAATTGTACTTGTGCCTTTTCCACATTTTTGCCTTCTCATTTGATCCCTCTCCTTATATTCTTTCTTTTGTTTTTTTGGCACATTCAGTTGCTACATGATTTTTGTCTACTTTTGGTTTGATTTCCATTCCCACTTCACACCGATATGCTTCTGCTCAACTAAGCAGGAAATGCCTCTTAGACTTGTTCTCCTCATGGTTTAAAACTTTCACTATGTTTGGGTCTTGTGACGTCAGCAGATATGTATGCAGTCCTATTATTGCAGATGTATACATGTAATCAATTTCGAGGAGGCTCATACCTCCTTCAGAAAGAGGAATATATAATATTTGTATGCAGTGGCTTTTGTATATTATTTGATAAGTGTGAAGCATTTATCTTGATTTCCTGTCCAACTGATCAAATATCTTTTGGGACCAGTCAATCACCCTAAATCTGTAAGTTAGAACAGGAAGACCAAATTGGTTTAAAACTTGGACTTTGTTCCTAGATGTCAGAGTTGTTTTCAGTATTAATTTTAATCTTCTAAAATATTCCTTACTGAGCATTTAACACATCTGTTCATGTTTTATTACCAAGCCTTCATCAATTCCCAAATATTTATACACTCTCTATCTCCTGTTCAAGTTCCTTTATATATTTCTGTCCCAGACTGATATTTTCTTGGTGCTGCAGTTTTCTTGCTTAAAATGTTTATTTTGCACTTTCAAGACCAAATGACATTCATATATCATCACAGAAAGTTTTGACCACTTGCAGTTGTGCTTTCAGCTCCTCATCTGATGAACTATGCAGTTTTAAATCAGCCACAAAAGGAAGATGAGAAGTTTTTACACTTAGTTTAAGCCAGTTTAATTTCTCCAAGTCATTTGCGTTTCTAATGCCATGATGGGAATAGACCCAATTCCTAAGTCAAAGTATGACTAAAGTTCATGAAGTCAATCTTTGATATTAGCCAGGAATGTTCTTTGCAGGACCTGCAATGTACCTAGAACTGACTCCTGCAATTCATATGAAGTTACATATATCATTAACATATCAAAGTAAGCTTGTGAATTTGTTTTTATAAGACCCGTTGCTCCTACTACTATCAGAACTGTCTGGGTATCCTTCATCCACATTGCTCTTGTTTCTGCCTGTAAATGTTATGACTTTGTCTCTCTCTGTAAGTAAGACATTGTAGTCACTGGGTGTAGCAATTTCAATAATCAGTGCAACTTTTATCTTCTTTTCATGGACTACTACATCTGGTTTTCTTGCATCTATTTTTTTATCTGTTGGTAATGGGTGATCCCATGTGATATAAACTTCATCATTTTCTGTATTGCTTTGTGGGTCACATTTCCAGTGCTTCTCAGCTACTTCAGTATTATAATGTTTACACAATTCCCAATGCAACGTTCTTGCTACATTATTATGCCTTTCACTATAGAGTTCTTCTGCCATTAGTGTTTTTCATCCAGCAAAATGATGTGTGACAGTTTTCAGTTCTGTTTTACAACACCTGCATTTGGCTGTTTCTCCTGTATGTTCAATGGGCTTTGTAAACGAATGTGCATGTAGTCCACTATCCTGGGCCACCAAGTATTTTCGTTTAAATTCACATTTGTGAATTTAACATAAATATTCCTTATTATGTTGTACTCACATTTGTTTACTTTTATTGTTGACCCCCCATCCATTCTCAAATATACATATATACATGCTCCCTCTTTCTCAGGTTCTTTTATATCACATCCCTATCCCAGACTGATATTTTCTAGGTGGTGCAGATTTGCTGTTTTTAAAGGTTGCTTTTGCACATTTATCAAGACCAAATGAGGTTTGGGAACATAACAATTTATCCAGGGACACCTTCAGTGTTTTGAGGGTAATGCGGAGACCATAAGAAATGGGGTAGGGTTCGATAAAAGGAGGTGATGTTAAGGCTAGGGTGAACAGGAATGAGGTTAGGCAGACATGTGGGCAAAGAAGGGTTAATTTAACAGGGGTGAAGAGTTGGGAGGAAGTGAGGTAGGCTTGGAGAGGGGCTTAGAGGATTTTATGCGAGTGTAGCTGGGAAAGGGATCAGATGTAAGTGTGAACTTGCTGTAGTGCAGGCTTACATCACAGACGGCCTGTAGGTGCTGCAGTGGTCAGGTAGGCCTTGATTAATAGTTGTATGCATGGAAGAGGTCCCCTTCAGATGGTCGAACTTTTAAAAGATCGACTTTCATATGGCCAAGACCATATGATCGACCTTTTAAAAGCATGACTGATCTGAATGGAGATCTCCATACAGTGCAGAATGGGAAGATTTCCCGTTACCGCAATGTAGTGCAATCTTGGAGTTGGTATATTTAAGTAGGGGGGTGTGGGGGTGCAGGGGGGCTTGCCCCCTTGCTAAACAGAGGTTTTTTTTGGGTGTATTATGGTGTTTGCTTTACATTGTCAATGTTTCAAATGTTCAGTCATATGGTCTTGGCCATATGAAAGTCAAACATTTGAGTTGTCGATCATGTAAAGTAGACCCCATGGAAGAGGTGGGGTTTAGTGTACACTGTGTTGTGTATGAGAGTCTTATTTGTTAGCTTGTTTTTTTTCTCGCCTTTTCCTAGTAATACAACGTTTTAGTGGTTAAAGCCCTTAGGGGGGAGGGTTTGAGTATTTCAGGCAGTGGTATGGGCATTTGATATCAGTGTTCCAGCCTTTGTGTAAAAGAGAGAAACAGTAATCAAATCAGAAAGTCATTAGTGAGGTTGGCTAGATTTAGAGAATCAACTTACATGCTCTGTTAGCTGTTCTTTTGGTTAGCTTAAATCTTAGGGGAACTGTAGTCTTATTTTGTTCTGGTATTGTAATGCAGTGTTGATGAGTTGGTATTCTGGAGCCCCTTTTGGTGTACGAGGTGGGTGGGCAATGGGTTTCCTGGTGCTGTAACTTGGGCAAAGTATTTGTTGTTGTTGGGTAGTGGTTTGGTTCCAGCCAAGCCCTGAATGACTTAACAGGCTGTAAGCTATCTACAATAATGGATGTTCAGGTGCAGCACTAACTGATAAAAATGGGGTAGTGTGGACGTGCATCCTGTTGGTCCATGCTTGAATCTAAATGGGGTAGTGTGGGCGTGCATCCTGCTGGTTCATGCTTGAATCTGAATGGGGTAGTGTGGACGTGCATCCTGTTGGTCCATGCTTGAATCTGAATGGGGTAGTGTGGACGTGCATCCTGTTGGTTCATGCTTGAATCTGAATGGGGTAGTGTGGACGAGCATCCTGCTGGTTCATGCTTGAATCTGAATGGGGTAGTGTGGACGTGCATCCTGTTGGTCCATGCTTGAATCTGAATGGGGTAGTGTGGGCGTGCATCCTGTTGGTTCATGCTTGAATCTGAATGGGGTAGTGTGGACGTGCATCCTGTTGGTTCATGCTTGAATCTGAATGGGGTAGTGTGGACGTGCATCCTGTTGGTTCATGCTTGAATCTGAATGGGGTAGTGTGGACGTGCATCCTGTTGGTTCATGCTTGAATCTGAATGGGGTAGTGTGGACGTGCATCCTGTTGGTTCATGCTTGAATCTGAATGGGGTAGTGTGGACGTGCATCCTGTTGGTCCATGCTTGAATCTGAATGGGGTAGTGTGGGCGTGCATCCTGTTGGTCCATGCTTGAATCTGAATGGGGTAGTGTGGGCGTGCATCCTGTTGGTCCATGCTTGAATCTGAATGGGGTAGTGTGGACGTGCATCCTGCTGGTTCATGCTTGAATCTGAATGGGGTAGTGTGGACGTGCATCCTGTTGGTTCATGCTTGAATCTGAATGGGGTAGTGTGGACGTGCATCCTGTTGGTCCATGCTTGAATCTGAATGGGGTAGTGTGGACGTGCATCCTGCTGGTTCATGCTTGAATCTGAATGGGGTAGTGTGGGCGTGCATCCTGTTGGTTCATGCTTGAATCTGAATGGGGTAGTGTGGACGTGCATCCTGTTGGTTCATGCTTGAATCTGTCCATTTTGAGTGAGGAAGAAGTTTTAAATTTAAAAAAAGCAATAGTAAAGCTAAAAATAAGTAGATCAGATAACAGGGGCTGTTAGAATTGAACTGTGGCTGATTGGTGATGGGGATGGGTTGATGGATGGTGCAGCTGTTAGATTCTCACAGAAGGTTCAGATACTCCCTCAGATTTGAATATGTTTTGCAATGCTTGTGGTTCTTTTGGAGGGAATTGGATCTGGCTGGGTGTTAGGTATAGTGGGAGTCATTAAAGGATGGCAAAAATTTAAGTTTCAGACTTCATAGTTCCGAATGGATATGGTAGCATTGCATAGTTATTCTAGCAATGTCATCTGTTTATACAAAAAATATTTAAGCCTTGTCACTGTTTGGGCCTTTGTTTACACAGGGTTTAGTTTTGGCCAGAGTTCTTATGTTAAGAGGTTGAGAGGAGTTCATGCAGGGATGGGGGTGGGTTAATGGGGGGGCTAGGAGTGCAGGGAAGGAATGAGAGTGAGAGTGAGGGGACACCTGGCAGAGGGGTGAGAAAGGGGGCAGGGAGGAATGTTAAAGTGAGGGTGCAGGGATTTCGGAGGTATGGGGAGGTGGTCACAGCTAGGAACTGGTAGTGCAGTTACCTTTCCATACAGCTCTGCTGCTATGCAAGCATGTGTAAAAGGGTCTGTACAACTGTGGCAGGATGGACAGGAACATATAGTTTTCCACTGGCAGGTTTGGGGTGTTGAGTTCATTGATGTCATGTAGGGTCACCGGCCATGCTGCTCTAGGTGAAGGGCAGGTACAATCTAGAGTGGAAGGTTAGGCTAAATTAATTATTATTATTAATTTTTTTCTCATAGAGTTCTTACTGTTGTCCTTTCTTTTGGCAGATGGCTGAAGGGCTGAGATGGGTAGCTACTGCTTTGTAGGCAGAAGAGCTCTTTTGAAATTGCCTACTAATGAGTCTCCAGTGACCAAAGAACCTGGTGAATCCAGTCAAAAGAGGAGAAGGCAAGTAGCCAAGAGCAGGTTGGTGGACTGAGGGAAGTGTGCATGGCAGTTGATGGATGCTGTCACAGTGGATGTTCGTTGGTGGACTGAGGGAAGTGTGCATGGCAGTTGATGGATGCTGTCACAGTGGATGTTCTGAACTTTGTAGCAGTGCACAATGTGGCTGCAGGTAATGACATATTAGGAGTTCATGTAGGCATGTCAGACTTAGTGCAATTTGGGAATAGTTCAGTGATAGGTGGGAACGAGTCACTTCAGGAGCTCATTGACTGTAGATGCCATAGAGGATTAGCAGAGGCTTAGTGAAGGGGGCAGGTTCAAGGTGAGGCATACTCTGGGGAATGTAGTGTAGGGTTGTCTATAGGGAGTTTCACATTATCTGTGGCAGGGTGGAATCACAATTACATGAGGTTGGGTTGGACTTTGTGATCTGGCCAGGTGATTGGTTAGCTACACAGGCCCTGGGGCAGGGGAGAGGGGCAGCCTTTTGGGCCCCTCACATACCGTCTCAGTTACAGAAAAGATCTGGAAGGGTGAGTACATTGATATCTTTGAATTGATTGATGCTGAAGGGGTTCAATGCTTGTTGGAATCAGAAACTGCAAATAGCAAAGATCTTTTAGTGGCTTTAGCAATCTTGGGGTTGAGTAGGTAGGCTGCAGCCAAGAACATGGGAATATTGGCTGTTTGGTTTTGTGTACTACATGGCGATTTGGTTGGAAAAAAAATGCAGCCTTGGACCTACCACTCTTGGCTTATTTGCACATGATCCATGAGCATCTGCAGGTGGGAAATGCCAGGTTGTGGTATGATCAGAAGTTTTGGAAGCAGAAAGCAGCAGATCAGTCACTGCATTGGGAGGCTAGGCACCCTGACATATAGATAGACACTATGATAGATAGCTTTGCAGCTGTTAGCAGAGGAAATAAGTTAGGAGGGGAAGGAGTGGGGGTATATTGGGCCTTTAATGGAGGGTGTTGCTCATGGGTGGCATGCAGGTTCTTGCACACTTATTCAAAATGTGTGGGAATACATCCAACTGTACAATGTTGCTGATGTGGAGGCAATTTGGTCAATTAAAGTTCACTTTTGACTGACTTTGGTGGGATAGCTTCTTTGTTTCATAGAATTCAAAGTTTGTGAGGTAAGTGGAATTTTCGTGGGTTGGGGGTGTCCTTTCAGGGGATGAGGGGAAGACCAGTGGATGCATTTTCTCTTTAATGTGCAGGCACTGCATCAGAGCCTCAAGCAATTTCCTGATTTGTCAATTGAAGAGGAATTAATTAATGGGTTTTCTCAGGAATTTTGTATTTAATCAATGGTTGGAGGGGATGGATCAGTTTGTAAGAATCTGCATTCACTGTGTGAGGGAGGGAGGAAAGAAAGGGATTTTGAAAGACTTGGTGGAGAAAGAATGGCAGGTGGGTAGGTTATTGGGCCTTTTAGACAGACCCCCCATTTGTTAGTTTTAAGGTCTCACCATTAGGTTTGGTTCCTAAGAAGTTGGATGGTGAATTTCGGTTGATTTTCCATTTGTCTTATCCTGAAGGGAACTTCATTAATTATTTTATTTTGGTAGATGACACCAAAGTGAATTATGTGTCTTTGGATGATGCTGTGTGGGTCATTCGGGGATTTAAGGATCCATGGTTGGTGAAGGTGGATATTGAATCTGTGTTTCATTTATTGCCAGTGCAGGAGGAAGAGTGGGTGCTGTTAGGCATTGTGATTGGAAACAAGTTTTATTTTGACAAGGTTATGCTGATGGGATGCTCAGTAACCTGTGCCACTTTAGAGACGTTTGGCACTGCACTCTACTGGATTTAGCAGCAGTGGATGGGCACTCAGAAGGTGGTACATTACCTAGATGATTTCCTAATAGTAGGTGAAGGGTTTTAAGGAGTGTTGGATGGTATGCAAGAGTTTGTGTGGATCTGTGAAAAACTGGGTGCCCTGCTGGCTATGCAGAATTTGGAAGGTCCAGCCAAGGTATTGGATTTCTTGGGTTTGCTAGAGGATGCAGAATGTGGATTGTTTTGTTTACAGGTTGAGAAGATAACACATTTGAAGGAAAAGACGGGATGGATGAAGTTCAAGAATAAGGTGTAAATTAAGGATGTCATGGAGCTTTTAGAGCTTCTGAATTTTGCATGTTGGGCAAGTCACCTGGGTCATACATTTTGTAGGTCTGTGGCCTTTTTGTTAAAGGGGGAAAAGCAAACATCATTCAGTGAGGACTGTTACATTGGTGTGAGCTGATTTAGCATTGTGGTTATCCTTCTTGGAGTAGTTTAATGTGTCCCTTTTTGGCAGACTAATTGGTTGGTCAAGGGGAATTCCAGTTGTGTAAAGATACGACAGGAGGTATTGGGGTGGGAGCATTTTTTGGTGGCAAATAGTATGCGTCTCATTGGCTAGCAGATTGGAAAGATGAATGGAAGAAGGATGTAGCCTTTTTGGAGTTAATGCCAATTTGAGGGCCTCTGTAGTTTGGCAGGAGGGGTTGAAGAGAAAGATGGCTATTTTCATTTGAATAATATTGCAGTGGTGTGAATTTTAAAGGCTAAGACAGCAAAGTCTGAATTGCTTTTGTCAGTATTACATAAGTTGGTTTTACAGAATTTGGTGACTGATTTTTCTTTCACAGGTGGGCATTTAGTGGGTGCTAGGAATGGGATTGCTGACAGTTTGTCTCAATTTCAGTTTTTCAGGTTCCAGCACTTAGCTCCGGAGGGAGTGGGTGAGCTGAGGGTGTTGCCAGATGATGTGTGGCAGATGGAAATAAGTAACAAGATAGTTGGTGCAGCAGTCTTAAGCAGTGTCTACAAGGAAGGCAAATGCTAGGGCATTATGTGACTTTGCTAAATTTGTTTTGCAGCTGCCTGAAGAAGAGGGACTTTGGTCAGGAGAATTGTTATTGCAATACTTGGCTTGGGCTTGGGTTCAAGGTAAGGCAGTTCATTTGGTCAAGGTACACCTGGTTGTGATTATTATATTTGCCCGATTGGCAGAGCTGCATGATTTTACTAAGTCCTGGACAGTGGCACATATGTTGAAGGGATGAGGTATAGTGGATGGTGTGAAGATGGACAAGCAATGGCCGTTAATGAGGCAGGTTCTGAATGTTTTGTTGCAGGGTTAATGGTGACTCAGGGGGTTACACTTTGTGAGTAATGTTGTCCTTATGGATGTATCATGGAGCACATAGGGTGTCAGAGCTGTTAGGATCACTAGTTTGGGGGGATGTCATGGTATTTTATGTGGCAGTACACATTTGGTTGCGTAAATCTAAAAAGGATCAGTTAGGGATGGGCACACAGATAGTTATGGAAAGGACAGGAATGATTGGCTGTGTCTGGTGGATTGGGCTAAGAGATTACTGCAGACCTAAGTGGGGAGTCCTCAGGACCTGGTTTTTCTGTCGAGAGGGGGTAGGGTGATAGCTTGTAATCAGTTTGTGTCTGTGATGAGGAGGGATTTTCATTGTATTGGTTTTCCAGGAGAAAGGTTTTGCACTCATGCCTTTTACGTGACAAGGGCCTCAGATTTAGCAAGGAAGGGCAGATCAGTTGAGGTTATTAATAAGGTGGGTCATTGCTCTTCAAATGCATTTTTGTCTTATATTAGATAATTGGCTAAAGTGGTATTAATTGCTCATTTATTTTTCTTCGTTAGGAAAGGAGATTGTCCTTCTGGATGATTCTTATATTCACTGGGCAGTGAAGCGGGCTGCACTTACGCTGGCTGGCAATGAACTGGGTTTGCATCACTTCAGGTGGTGAGTCACATGATATGGTATCAGAGGCCTCAGGTCGAATCACTAGACTTTATAAAACTTTTTATGCAACAGATAGTTCTATAACTATCATTAACCAATTGGTTGACATGATAAGAAAAACTCATAGCTGAATCTACCCATATACCCAGGTTCTTAAATGAGTCTACAGTTTCAATCACTGTGTGCTGTTTTAAATATTCACCTTTCAATTTATGTCTCCCAAATCTCATATGCTTAGTTTTTGATGTATTTATCAGCATATTATTCTCCTGTGCCCAAATGGTCAATTTAGTCAAGTTAGTTTGCAGGCATGTGTTATCAGTAACGCATGTAATCAGTTTACCCAATTTCAGGTTGTCTGCATATAGACTGTAGAACACCTCAGATGAAAAAGTTAGGTCTGAAAGATACAATCTAAACAAGTAAGGGCTTAGGACAGAGCCCTGTGGGACACCCTGACTGTAACGAAGGATTTCACTTGTCCAGTTGCTGTATGATACTTACCATGACCTATCTGTAAGCCATGCAACTATCCATCTTATCAAGAGTACATCACTATTTAGTTGTACTAATTTATTGAGCAGTGTTTTGTGTATGAACCTGTCAAATGCTGAAGTTAAATCAATATAAATTACATCACAGCACACTTTTTCCTTCATAATTTTTTATTATATTGTTATAGAACATCATATTACAGGTGGTAATAGATCTGATTTCAACAGATGCATGCTGATATATGGTTTCAAGTCCCAACCTATCCAGCTCTGACATTAACTTATCCAATATTAACTTCTCCATTATTTTTTCACAACATGAAAGTAGACTGAAGGGGCTATATGACTCTGGGTTTGTCCTACTCCCCTTTCCCTTAAAGACAGGCTTAATATGCACATGTCTGCAATCTTGGGAAATCTCCCCATATTTGTATGACCTAGTGAATAATAGATATAATGGTACTGCAAGTTCTTGCTGAAGTGTTCTCAGGTCATTATTACTAATTCTGTCTCCTCCCTGTGCTTTTTTTGGATCCAGTTTGCGCAGTTCTTTTTCAATATAATCTAATTTGATTCAAGTATCTGAAGTTACATTTGTAAGTACGTCAACAATCTGTTGTGTCTGAGAATAAATGTTAGAATCTGCACACAATTTATCAATGTGTGTCTTTACTCCTTCCACATCTTATGTATTTATAAAAAGGTTTCACATTATACTTATTAACTATATACATTTTCTTCAAATTTTTCTTTCTAAAGTAGATGTACATCTGAAGTTAGAAAAATAATAACTAACAATTGGGGCATATTAACTGTTCTGTCTGAATTGAGTACCATCATTCCATCACATCCTCTGTTTGCATATAAAAACTGTACTAATTTGAAAAATAAATTATGTAAAAAGATATGCGACAAGGTAGACAAAATAAAGTAGGATTTAAAAAATAGGGTACCTTTCCCTATATGAATTTTTCTGCATGTAATGTTATATGTAAAAACAATACATTTGTGCATCCCATTACACATAAATTATATATTTTTTATGTACAGCTAACTGTAATACAGCTAATATAGTCTATCTAGCTACTTGTAATAAATGTTCCTGTTTTTATGTAGGAAAATCTACTAAGAGGTTACACAAACGTATTATAGAACATAGATCATATACAAAAAGATCTGGTTTAACTGCCATTGTTAAACACTGTGTTAATTTTGGAACCTCACATGCCTTTAGTTTTAGAGTTATAGATATTTGTTCTGTTAATATGAGAAGTGGTGATACGAATAATGACTTTGAAATGAAATAATACAGTTGGATTAGCAAGTTACTTTCCTGGTATTAATTCTGTGGTATCAATAAAACCTGTATTGAAACATAAACAGTTACGTTTAAAATGATACATTTTTAAATGAAGCTTTTTTATATATGTAGAATTATCCTGTCTCTTTAATAAGAAGTGTTTTTACTAATTTAATTAACTTTGTTATTCGGTTGGCTGTCTACTATCATGTGATTGTTATCACTTATTTTACATGTCAGAATATGCGGATGTAATTTTATCACACTGAAGGAGGAGTAATCTGAAAGCTTTGTGTTTTCTTAATAAATTTTGGATGTAACTCTGCTAATTTTGCTTATTTGTTCTTGGACTGCTATTGGTAACGGCGAGCTTGTTACAGGTTTCTATCTTCTTTTTGGTTGAAGAAGAGGGGCAGACTTGTCCCTCTTCTGTTCCCCCCTCTGGTGTTGGGTGTTTGATGCAAGGGGTTTGGTGGATGAAAGTAAGCAGTAAAACTCTTCTTTGATAAGTAAGAATAAGTGAGCAGTCGTGACGATGCTAATTATCTGGGCAGGGGGATACGCTGCCCTGATGAATGGTTACAGGGCTGTTCATGTTGTTATTAATAAAATGAAATGTTTCAATAAAGTTATGTTAATGGAAGTTTAACAAAGGTAAGTAAAATGCCATTTTGGTATGGTGCGTTTTACTGAAGGGGATCGGGACAAATTATTGTTTTGTGGGTTATGCAGAGACATTAAGAAGGAGGTTAGGGTTGGTTAAAAAGGGGGAAGGACGTTAAGGCTAAGATTTAGAGGAATGAGGTTAGGTAGAGCTGTGGGCAAAGAAGGGTTAATTTTACAGGGGAAGAGTTGGGAGGAGGTAAGGTAGGCATGGGAAAGGTCTTAGAGGATTTTATGTGAGTGTAGCTGGGAAAGGGATCAGATTAGGCGTGAACTTGATACCTGCCCTCCCTCCCTCTTTTTGAGGATATTGTGGATTCCATTTTGCCTTTGTAGGTTGGGTGCATAGGCAGAGAAAAGGGGCAGGCTTGTCCCTCTTCTGTTCCCACTTGGTGTTGGGTGTTAGATGCAAGGAGTTTGGGGGATGAAAGCAAGCAGTGGGACACTGCTTTGATAAGTAAGGATAAGTGAGTGTTGACGATGATACTGCTTACTTGGGGCAGGGTGAGCAGGAATACACTGCTCTGATGAACAGTTAAAGGGATGTTCATGCCATGATTAATAAATTGAAAAATTTCAATAAAGTTATTTTAATGGAAGTTTAATAAATGCCATTTTGATGTGGTGTTTTTTATTGAAGGGGCTCAGGACAAATGACATTCTTATATCATCTGAGAAAGTTTTGACCACTTGTAGCTATGCTTTCTGTTCCTCATCTGATGAACAATACAATTTTTAATAATACACAAAAAGATGATGATAAGTCTTTACACTTTGTTGTATTTTAGGAGCCAAACAGTAGTTGTCATTCTTCTTATATCATCTGAGAATGTTTTGACCACTTGCAGTTGTGCTTTCAACTCCTCATTTGATGAACTGTATGGGTTTAAATCCCTCACAAAAAGAAGATGAGAAGGTTTTACACGTAGTTTAACTATACAACCTCTCTCATATAGTTAAAGGCAACTGCCACACTTATTCCACCCCAGTGGTCATTTCATAAAATGTGCCATTGCATTGACTTAGCTATCACAGACCCCAGTAAGTCCAGTTTCTCTTTGCCTTCCATTGCCCTGGTCAGTCTAATTTTTTTCTGCTTGCCTTTCAACAAATAGTTAATATTTTTTGTTTGACCACCAAGCACCCCCATTTTGTTTTGCACTTTGAGCAGCTTAATCTTTCATCATGACAACCCTTGAAGCATGAAGCATGCATAAACCCCATAACATCAACTCCATCTGCTTATACTCTCCTTATAGATCCTTTCAACAGTCCAGAAATATGGTATAATCGAAATTTCAGTTCTTTTAGAGTTCTCAGTACTTTCTTAATATACACAGAAAAAATCACTTGTGTTAAATTAACTTATAAAATCCCAAATCATTAAAACATCTTAAATTAATTAAGGTAAAGGGAACAAGCATTGCACGATTTCCCACATGTAAGTAATTTTAGAGAGATAATCAAAAAGGTTATCCGAAGGTTATCAAAATCAGATAGGGTTGTATAATGTATGTATATATATATATATATATATATATGTATATATATATATATATATATATATATATATATATATCTATATGTATATATATGTGTATATATGTGTATATATATATATATATATATATATATATATATATATATATATATATGCATCTGTGTGTGGCGTCTATATCACGTTATCGAAAGTTTAATCGAATCAATAAAGGTTGAACTGGAACACAGGGAGCTTATATGGCAGCTGAGATTGGATGCAGCCAAATGGCCAGGGTTAAATGACTATATAAATTTAAGTAGTGTTTTGAAATTAAGAAGGGCTAAGTTATAACATTTAATATTTAATAAGAAATCATCAACATTATTTATTTGCATTTAATTATTTGTATTTTGCATTTATTCTGAGTATAGGGAGCACAATTTATGTAATAATGTTTGAATATTTAATATTTGATTATTATTTTTATTTTTAATTTTTGTATTTTTAACATTGATTTTTATTTATTACTACTAATTACTTACAATGTTTTATTGTGGTATTCTATTGCACTATTTATTGCACACTAAACAGTGAACACAGCAATTAATTACTACAAATATGGTTCTATGAAATAATATATACAACATTATTCATTTATTTATTCTTAAATGCTTTGTGATTTTTAAATAATATTTTTTAACTATATGATATTTAACAAAAGGTATTTATTTAGGATTTTATGTATTTCATACAACATTGTGCTGTTTTATTTTTTAAATTAGTCAGCAATTAATTTCAATTTTAACTTGATTGAGTTTAATTAATGAAGCACATGATCTCTATGGAGAGTTATAAATAAGGCTACTTTGCCCTGCATTGTTATCTTGATAAAGCTCAGTATTGCACTGAGCGAAAGCGCTTGAGAGAAGGACTTGGACGAGGTTTATGTCGTGTGTTTGAATAAAATTTTTTGTGGAGATTACCTCTGGCTTATCGCTGTTTCTTGCTGCTCTTCGCTGCTTTGGATTACATCTTTTAAAAGGTTGAACTTTATTGATCGATTAAGTAAAACATCGAATAACATAAAAAAAAAAAATAAAAAAAAAAACTAAATGGCGTAGGCACCCCCCCCCAACTTAAATATACCAACTCAAAGACCGCACTACATTGAGGTAAATGGAAATCTCCCCTTACGGAGATTTCCGCTTACTTGCACGATGTTCTTCACTTTCGATATTGTCGTGCAGACAATATCAGATTCAATATTGTCAGCTTACAACAATGTGAAGTAGACCCGTGTGTGTGTGTGTGTATGTATGTATATATATATATATATATATATATATATATATATATATATATATATATATATATATGTATATATATATATATATATATATATATATATATATATATATATACACACACACTGTTAGAAAAATATGTATTAATGTATATGTTTAGTGCTTATTAAAAGCTAAAAGGGTTAACACATTATATTCTATTTTATGTACAGCTTAATTTTGTATGAAACTACAAGGTGCTTTTCAAACTGCAATATGCTTTCTGAAACTGCAAGATGCTCTCTGACCTAGTATTTGCTAGTACAGCAAAATTAATGTTTACGCCTTTTGGAAATTTACTGAGAAGCAGGTGATTATCTGCTAGGTCAGGAAAATAATGAATAGAACAATACTGTTTTCTATAATGTTATTGAACTTGAACAATCAGCTCTGTTCGTGTTATGAGAACATGCACAGCTGCAGAAAAGATAGATACAGTTAACAAAGACTGCTTGAAGAAATGAACTATAATCTGTACTTGCTTTGTGCTCGAATTAGCCATAGTACCTTGAATGGTAACATTGCATAGTGAGAAGTTGTATCTGACCGGTGGTCATCAAGGCCACATTGTTTTTCTTAGGAAGTTTTTTTGTAAACTTGATATGCCAGCAGAAAATCATGGACAAACAGCTGCAATGAAATAATATTGAAAGAACTTGTGATTTATTACGTCAGCTTAGTAGGCAATGTCTTGTAAGAAATGTATAAGAATGGCTTCACTTCCTGATTCTAGTTAGACAAACTCTGTATTAGCACATTTTTTGTCTCCTTGCTGCAAGATTAAAGTGCCTTAACCTGAACCTGCCATGTGTTGATCTTTTTGAAGTTGTTTTTCCTTTGACAGATTGGTCCTTCGGACTGGAAACTCTCACTTCGCCTCAGGTCAGATGGGCCAGGTGGCATGAAACCATACGGGGAAGAGACCACATCGGTTCTTCTGCTCTGAAAGACCTCCGACTGAATTGTCGTTCAAAAGAGGCCAGCCACTTTTCTGATCTGCGACTGGAGGAGGAGTTAACGGTTTTCCTTCGAACCAGGTGATCACTCACGGAGGCTCAGGTAAGGTGAGATTTACATTTTTTCTATTTTAGATCAGGGACTTGATTTGTATCATCTGTCAGGAGATTTGTCTTGTACAAGTCAGGGACAGGAAGATTGCAGTCTTGTCATAGATCAGGGAAACAGAATAGGTAAGGCAGTTATTCTAGATAAACTGTGAAAAAGAGAAATCGTGGTACCATGTAAAGATAAGAAGGGTTACGTAACATTTTAACAGTCAGAACAATATGGGAAATAAGTGCACAAAAAGATCCCAAGATCCACCGTTAACTGAAGATGCAAAATATATGCAATTACAGCGTGCCAACAATGTTAGGTACTATACAAAATAGGTTAATAAATATGAATTTGATGGCAAATTAGAGAAATCCTCACTTATTAAACTTGTCAAACAGCTTAAAACCGATGCAAAAGGTCAGGTGAAAAAGCAACGTCAATTAGGCATTCCTCAGGCACACAGGTGGATTGAGGAAGCAAACCATAGGGAACAAAAAAGTAATAATTCAAAAGCTATGTTTCTAGATAAAGAAGACAATAATTTAGTAATAGCATCAGCCCCTCTGCCCCCTCCACTTTCCTTACCAGAATATGAAGCGAGTGGACAAGCTGGTCCACCTCCGCTATACCCAGCTGTCTCCGCGAAGCCAAGACCGTATGTCAGAGATCCCATCGAGACTAGGTCTTGAACACGTAACTTAAGAGGGGATACTGAGTTATATCAAATGAACAAAAATTCACGAGCTATGAGTGAAGAAGAGATATGTCCGCTCATAGAAGTACCAAATCCTCAGGCAGGACAGGAAGGGCAGGACCCGACTCTCCTAGTATATAGACCGTGGACACCGGAAGACATCCGGAAAGCCACAGAGGGAATTCCCCATCCAAAAGTTAATTTTAGAAAATTCTTAGAAGACTTACAGGGTATGAGGTTAAGTTATCATTTAAATGGAGAAGAAGTAGAAAAAGTAGTTAGACAAATTGTAGGTCCAGATTGGCACATGATCAGTGGCAACTGGAATCCCCGTGATGAAGAACACAAGCCACTCCCACATAGCAACGCAGAACTGGATAACAGAGTGAAAGGTCTAACAGACCGAATCTCTGAGAAATGGAAGCCTAGAGCAGACTGGACTTGCATTAATCAATGCATCCAACAGGAAGGTGAAACTGTTGACAGATATTATGCTAGATTATTAGAGTGTTTTAACAACCATTGTGGAATGCAGGTACCTGAAGACCAAACAAGATTCCCCGTATGAGCAGCAGCTGAAGAATGCATTTTTGAAAGGCAGTATTTTGCCTATAAGCAGCTTTATTGCAAAGCACATGGTAGACCATTGTACAAGTAGATTACAGTCACTACTTGAATATGCTAGACATGCCGAAAGGCATTTTAACAGTAAAAAGAAAAAGAAAGCCCAAGTATTTTCTGTAGAAGATGGAGCAGAGGTTTATGTAGTACAGTCCAGGAAAAAGGGCAAGAAAAATGCCCAGGGAAACAAACAATCTGATAAGTGATCAGAGGAGTTTGAAGAGAGAAAGAAAAGGGGTGAATGTTTCAAATGCGGGAAAAAGGGACATTTAGCAAGAGATTGCAAGCAAAACAAAAAGGTAGCCATGGAAGATAAGGAGGGTGAGGACTGACTATATGATAGTCAAGAATCACTAGAAGGGAGTAACCAAGAAAAGACAAATGCAAATGTGATAGAGGGAGTAGAGAATGTGATAGAAGAAATAGAGGAAGTGCAAGAAATCGCAGATAGTGAAGAAAGTGAAATTTTAGACTTAGCATTGTTGAGCCTAGAGCTCTATTTAGTAGACACGAAACCGGAAGTTACACTTCTGGTAGAGGGGAGGGAAGTAAAATTCCTGTGCGACTCAGGGGCATCATGGACCCTGATACATCCTTCCAAACTACCAGAAAATTTAGAATCATTTGATTACATATTAGTGAAAGCAGCTAATGGACAGCTGTATCAGGAGCCACTCTCCCATAACATAGCAATAACTGACCCTGTTTCAGGGATGACCCAGAAAAGCAAAATTGTTGTTTCTGCAAAATGCCCGGTAAACCTTTTGGGCAGAGATCTTATGCAGATATTTGGCATAGCAGTAGTTCCAACTATGCAGGGTATGGAAGCACAGCGACAGATGGATACTTTTGTGGTGCGACCGGAGGGCGAAACATTTTATTGGTACAGCCAGGACTTGGTCATGACTGGTCCAGGGGCGGTAACCGAAGAACTGATGAATGTAGCCATCAGTAAGTCCCCCTTCCTTGACACTGATAAACAGCATTTGTTGCACTGTACTCTGTATTACTGTAGCACACCAGGACCTGATAAGGAATATGAGCAAGAACTGTTTAAAAAACATGCAAACAGATTAGTATTACGTAATCTGTACTGGGACACAGAAGGGAACAGTGTAGTTAGCTGTTCATTGCCCCAGGAATTCTTTGCGCTCTATAAATCTAATCGATTACCACATGTTAGTTTGACTAAGGACAAGAATGTGAAATGGGCAGACCTAGGAGAAAAAGTCACAAAGTGGGAAAAACAGACAGAGTTAGAATTGTCAGAACAGGGAGTACAGAAGCAGAGGTTAAATTGGATAACACAGACACACCCAGCTGTACACTTGCAGTCTAGTGAGGACAGCTGATTAGCACTCTTACTATTAGAGGAAGAAAATGCCTTACGGAGAATACCAGAAACTCTCTGGTCAACAGGGAAATTAGATGTAGGACTAATTCGTACAGCAGGACCAGTTATTATTACGCCAAAATCAGCATTTAGACCACAAAAGAGACAGTATCCCTTAAGAAAGATGCAGAAATAGGAATCAAACCTATAATAGCAGCTTTACTTAAGGAAGGAGTACTGGTAGAATCTCCCGATTCACCATGTAACACACCCTTATTTCCTGTCAGGAAAGCAAATGGAGAATGGCGTATGGTCCAAGATTTACAAGCTGTAAATGACGCAGTAATACCTAGAGCACCTACGGTGCCAGATCCACACACCCTATTGAATGATTTGAAGCCTCAACAGAAGTATTTTTCTGTGGTAGATATTAGCAATGCGTTCTTTTCGATACTGATACACCCTGACAGCCAACATTGGTTTGCATTCACATTTCAGGGGAAAAGGTACACATACATGTGACTACCACAGGGATATTGTGAAAGTCCAACAATATTCTCACAAGAGATGGCAAGCAACTTGACGGTATTTAGCCCACCAAGAGGCAGCCAAATTTTACTTTATGTAGACGACATCCTGCTGGCAGCCCCCACCCAGCAAGAATGCAGAGAAGATACCATAGCATTACTACAATTTCTAGCCACTCAAGGACATAAAGTAAACAAAAACAAGTTGCAGCTTTGGAGAAAGCAAGTTAAATACCTTGGATATGTAATATCCAAAGAAGGCAGAACATTAGATGAAGATAGGAAAATAGCAATTTTACAAGCACCCAAACTGACTACCAAGAAGGAAATTATGTCCTTCCTGGGTATGACTAATTTCTGTCGGAGTTGGATTCCAAACTATGCCTTGGAGTCTGCTCCACTGACCAACTTGATATACAAGAAGCCTATGGCAGCACAAGATCTATTACAATGGACACCAGAAGCAGAAACGGCTTTCTGCAAACTAAAACAATTGATAGCATCCTCATTAGTTTTAGGATTACCAAACTATCATAAACGTTTTTTCCAAACTGTAGATTGCAAGCAAGGTTATATGGCATCAGTGTTAACACAGCAACATGGGGACAAGCAATGCCCCATAGCTTACTATTCATCACAGTTGGACCCAGTGGCGCAATCCCTGCCCCACTGTGTACAAGCAGTAGTTGCAGCTGCAATGGCAGTAGAGGCTTCAGCCTCAGTAGTGTTATTCCACCCTCTCACATTGAGAGTGCCTCATGCAGTCGCGATTATTTTACTGCAAGAAAAAGTAGCATATCTTTCTCTTGCTAGACATCTTTCCTGTATGACTATACTGTTGAGCCAACCTCATATGTCAATTGAACGATGTACAACTTTGAACCCATCTACCTTGCTCCCGACCCCTGCGGACGGCACACCACACAGCTGCCTGCAGGAGATCGAGCAAAAGACACTGCCTAGAAAAGATCTAACGGATGTTCCCTTGGATGTTGCCGAGGTGACATATTATGTGGACGGCTCATGCAGAAGGGGTCCTACAGGGCAGAACCTAGTGGGGTATGCAGTAGTTTCTGATACTGAGATTTTAGAAGCAAAGTCTTTACCACACAACTTATCTGCACAAGCAGCAGAATTGATTGTCTTGACAAGGGCATGTACCTTGGCAAAGGGTAAATGTGTAAACATTTTTGCTGACAGCCAGTATGCTTTTTCTACTGTACATGTTTTTGCGCAACAGTGGAAGAATAGAGGAATGATAACATCTACTGGTAAATGATTAATCATGCGCAGTTTATTTTAGATTTGTTAGAATCTATTCAGTTACCTCAGAAAGTAGCTATTTGTAAATGTGTAGCTCATACCAAGCAACAGGATAGGATTTCAAAAGGTAATGCGAGAGCTGATACAGTTGCAAAGCAGGCAGCTTCAGCTTCAGAAATATTTCTTTTGAGTGAGGAATTACAACCTTCTGAGATTTTAGATTTAGAAATGTTGAAAACAATGCAGACACTTACTACGAAAGTAGAAAAACAGAAATGGATAAAACGAGGAGCAATTCTTGAGAAAGGGCTGTACATCTCCAAAGAAGGAAAACCGATATTGCCGTCTAATTTGTTTAGATTTGCAGCTTTGTTGAGCCATGGGCAGTGCCATGTCTCAACAGGGGAGGTGGTACAGTTAGTGAATCGAGTGTTCACAGCATATGGATTTACAAACTACACAAAAAATTTTTGTGCGGCATGCCATGTTTGTAACAAGCATCATGCACAAGGGGCGTTGAAGCCTAAACAAGGGAGTTTCCCTGCACTACCGTACCCATTCCATACTATCTGTATGGATTTCATAGAACTGAACAAATGCGAAAATAAGAAGTATTGTCTTGTCATTATAGATATGTTTTCCAAATGGGTGGAAGCTTTTCCGACCAAAAATCCAGATGCAGCTACTGTTGCAAAAGTCCTTGTTAAAGAAATTATTCCTAGATTTGGCATACTGGAAAAGATCTATATTGACAATGGCACACACTTTGTAAATCAAACTATACAACAGTTGAGCCGATATTTCGGAATTTCCTTAAAGAACCATTGTGCATACCATCCACAATCCGCAGGACTAGTAGAAAGGCATAATGGGGTTTTGAAAAATAAACTTAGGAAGTTAATTAGTGAGACACAAAAGAATTGGGTGTACTGCCTGCCTCTGGCATTGTTGAGCATGAGAACTGTTCCGAATGCAAAGGGGTTAACTCCTTTTGAAAGTCTACCTGATGAATCTGGGCATCTTGGGACAATGCAGCAATTGCCTCATGTACACAGACAGCCCTCTCCTCCTACCACCCAACACTACGACCTGTGAGAGATGCACTTATATAGCCAAACTGGAAGCAAAGCTCTCTTTACCAAAGACTGGCCTAGACAGTCAAGAGGAGAAGGTAAACACTTGCACCGCACCACACTCATCACATAGTCCCTCAAAACCTACACCACCAAAACACACACACAGAACCACAAAACACACACCTACATTTGCGGAGTCTCTCAGTACTAATCTGCCCAAACAAAAGAGACCTCCAAAGCAGAAATGCAAGCAACCTCCACCCCCCAACACAACCCAAATGACACATAGCCCACATACTCAGTGTGCCACTCAACTACAGCCCATAAGGCATAACGTACCCAACACTCTAGTCATAGGTGACTCTATAGTCAGGCACACTGATGTTCCACTCACCAGGCTAAACAAGGAAAAAGTTACTGTCAGCTGCCTGTCAGGTGCCAGGGTGCGCCACATAAACCATGCACTCAGGTCACTCCACAACAAGTACAAATATGACTCTGTCATTGTCTATGTTGGTGTGAATGACCTGAGACGTACCACCCTGGACTACATGAAAAGAGACATGGAGGAGCTCTTTGATCTTGTAGCCCAGGCCGGTATGACCCTAGTCCTGAGCAGCATCCTGCCATCACCCAGAATGACACCACAGTATAAGGACAAAATGACTGACTTTAACAATTGGCTAAGCTTCTGGTGTCATTCTAAGGGAATCCAGTATCTGTCTGCCTGGGATGACATGATCGACAGACCACACTGCTTTGCCAGAGATGGCCTGCACCTGTCACCCTTGGGATTCCGGATACTGGCAAAGGCTCTTGCCACCCCTATAGTGCCTTTTTTAGGCAAGGTTCAAATGACAAATTCACCACCGTAACAGGTACAAGCAAGCAAAATCTGAGGGTAATGCTACTCAATGCTAGAAGTCTAAACCTCAAAATGCAGTCACTCGAGGCACTCCTTAAAATGGAGAACATTGACATATGTGCAGTGACAGAGACCTGGTTCAAAGCTCCAGAGAGCACCCCTGCATTACCAGGCTATAATTCATACCATACCTTTCAGCCACCAAACCCGGACCGAAACACTAAAGGTGGAGGCGTGTCCATATTCATTAAGGATATCCACACCTCCAAGCTAGTTGCTCAGCATAATGCATCCGAGATTATCCAAGTTCAACTAACTCTGGGCAAAACAGCAATCCAAATTGTAGCTTGCTACAGACCCCCCACTATGCCCCAGGATTCCCACTCGTCTTTTCTTGATACACTGGAAAATATTAAGGTACAACCCAACACTCCAATAATGGGTGATTTCAACTACCCTACCATTAACTGGGAAAACTACTCATGTACCAACTCTTTTGCTCAACGTTTTCTGGAAATCATCAATTCCAATGCTTTGGATCAACTTATCCACACCCCCACCAGAGGCAGCAATATCCTAGACCTGGTCATCACCAACATGGGTGACAGGTGTTCCACACCAGAGGTCAGCTCCTTGTTGGTCAGATCCGACCACAAGCTAATCACCCTGGACATCCACTTCCTGCTCCCACCCCCCATTAGGAAAACAACCGTAAAAAATTTCTCCAAAGCCAACTTCACGCTTCTTAAGACAGAAGTGGCAAACTTCATGACACCCATGCAGATGGACAATAGAGGTACGACTGCTGAACCCTACACAAATGCACTTAATAAGCACTTACATGAGTGCATGGATCATGCTATCCCTAACAGAACTAAGATGCTATCCTCCAAAAAAAGGAAGCCAATCTGGTGGTCTTCTGCTATAAACAAACTCTACAACAGAAGAAAGAAACTGTTGCAAGAAAGAGTAAATTCCCATGATTGGAGGAACTCCCTGGTCAGCCTCAGTAAAAAGCTGAGATCCCTCATAAAATCCTCCAAAGTTAGTTATGAAAACAAAATTGCCACTGATTCTAAAGACAACCACAAAGCATTCTATAGCTATGTTAAAAATCTCAATGGCAACACTCAGATCTGCTACGAGTTACAGCACAATGACACTAAATATACAGAACCAACTGATATTGCCAACATCCTGGCAGATAGGTTCAGTGCTAACTTTACCCCCCTCTCAACCCCTAAAGGGCCCATCTTTATACCGAAAGAATGCAAAGTTCCTGTAATCACGGCTGAACAGGTAAAAACTTCACTCTCCAAATCCAAGAACACAGCATCCATGGGTCCTGACAACATCCCAGGCTGCCTTCACATGAACTACAGAATGAACTGGCACCCCACCTAAGTACCATGTTCAATCATAGCCTCACCTCAGGCTTTGTGCCAATTGAATGGCGCACCGCAACAGTTATCCCACTCCACAAAGGGGGGGGCACAACAGACCCCGGGAACTACCGCCCCATTAGCCTGACGAGCCTCGTCTGCAAGGCCATGAAACGTATTATCATGGAACTCATAAACAAAGACATTGGAGATCTCCAAACCCTGGACCCCACACAGTTTGGGTTTGTAAAAGGCAGATCATGTCTCCTAAACCTGATAGACTTCTTTGAAGTAGTCATCAAAGCCATAGATGAGGGTACGGTGGTACACACAGCCTATCTAGATCTCGCCAAGGCGTTCAACACCACCCCCCACTCTGGAATTATAGATAAACTCACTAAACTAGGTATAAACCCCTACGTCACAAGATGGATTGCCAACTGGCTTACTGAAAGAACCCACACTGTGAAAGTAGCAGACTCCAAATCAGACTTCAGACCAGTGACAAGTGGAGTACCACAGGGTTCAGTCCTGGGTCCTTTCCTGTTTGGTATCTACTTCTCTGAAGTACAGGCTAACACAGAAGGTCTTTGGCTAACTAAATTCGCAGATGACTGCAAACTAGGAGTCATAATTGAAACTCCTAATGATGTGGACATCCTACAAAAGGGCCTCACTGAGACAGATGCCTGGTGTCAAAGATATGGTCTCAAGCTCAATGCCAAAAAGTGCATTGTCATCCCCTTTGGTAAAAAGTCTGTACCCATGAACTACCTCATAGGAGGTAGTCTACTTAACACTGAAAGTGTGATAAGAGACCTTGGGACACAGGTGGACAGTAGACTCTCCTTTGATAATCACATTGCCAAAGTGGTCAGGAAATCCTTCTACGTAGCACACCTCATCACAAAAGGTTTCGCATCCAGAAAAAAAGAGGTCATTGTTCCCCTCTACTCATCACACATTAGACCCATTATAGTGTACAACGCACCTTTTGGTATGTACCTCACAAGAGATCTACAACAACTGGAAAGGCCGCAAAAATACCTCACAAAAAGGATTACTGGCCTCAAACAGATGTCTTACGCAGACCATCTCAAAAAACTCCAGCTTTACTCCGTCGCATATCGCCTATTCAGAGGCGATCTCTGCCTAACATACAAAGCTATGTCAAACCCAGAGCTGTTGGACATGCTCCACTTAAAGAAATCCCAATCCCTCCGAGCTACACGCTCTAGGGACCTAAACCTTGTCACCACAATAAACAGAACATGCTGGAGGGATAGATTCCTGTCCCAGAGACTTCCCATACTCTGGAACAGACTACCTATCTATGTCAAACAGTGCTCCTCATTAGCACTCTTCAAGAAATATCTTGATGATTGGATGGGTAATAGGAAATTCACCCTGGGGATCACTTCTGTGGTTCTGCTTGACAGGGACACAGGAAAATAATTTTCTTGGGTGGCAAAAGCCAGGGTACATTTTTGGCTAGGCTTGTATAGGCCCTAGGGCCAATAGCCTTGTACCTACCTATGAACCTATAACACGAAGAAATATTCCAGAAAAAAAAACAGTACCCAAGTAAGTTTAAGATCAGAGCAACAATCAATGTCAAATAAAATACTTTGATCTTACAGGCATTCACTCATTATGAGCAACCGGAAAGCAGCTCGCTCATTTGAGCATTTGACCACCATACAGGCACAAACTATAATATACAAATACATGCACAATATATATATATATATATTTTTTTTTTTTTGTTAACATATTCTTGTAAAGAGAAGGGAAAATAATGTTTATGTGTTTAACAAAATAATCTTGAATAACTTTCAAAGAAAGACAGTATGGTACTGAGTATAAATTGTTCAACTTGCTTACTTTAATAAATAAGTTTTGTTTCATGTAGCTATATATTCATGTATTTTTGTTAATAAACAAAGCTGCATAACAATTTTAACATTCCTTAAAAGTGATTGACATTGATAGCTTTAAAACAAAACCTTGATAGCAGTATACCTTGAACACAAAAGTACATTTTTGCAGCCTTAGAGGGGTAAGATGCCACTTATCATTAAGGAAAGCTATTTATTCACAGGAAAAACGGGTACTTGTTGAGCATTGAAGTTGTTGGCTGAGCCTTCTTATAACCAAGAAAAAAGTACTGTAAACTATAACCAATCTCAGATGAGACTTCAGAGTAATTAACCAGTTAGAAGTTGTTTAGAAATCAATACTTCTTTATTGAAAAATATTAAACGGATGAGCACTTTTGCCTTTGAAAGAGGTTCATCTGACCTAGCTATACATATGGATGCAATTGATTTTGTTGTGGAATTATAGTAAAGCATATTAACTGAAACAGTTATCTTCATGTATTTATTGTACTCAGTACAATACAGTAATAAGACTAGTTGATTACAATAAATATTTTAATGAACTGTGGTATGCATGCATGTAAATGCAAGCAACAGCAAGAAACAAACAGGAAGACATCATATAATTTTTTTCAGAATGATGACCGGATACCAATGATACAGTCATGGAAAAATGTAAACAAAGGAAACTGAAAGAAAAAAATGAGTGGGTAGTTGGCAAAGCTTGTCCAGAAGGATACCAAGAGAATAAGAAAAATAGATAACTGAAGGCTGTGACATCATCATCAAGATGGTAAAACAATGCAAGTTTAAAAGCAAAGACATTATGTTAATAAGATGTGATTTCAATTTAAAAGGGTTGGATTTTTACAAAGGAACAGGACAAAATTAAGAAAAACAAAATTACCTGCTCATGTAGAACATCAGTTAATGATATTCATAAATGCAAGGAAAAAATAATAGAAAAAATTCATGTATATAGGCATTGTTGTACTGAAAGAAAGAAAGAAAAAGAAAACCAAAATTATTGAATGTCTAAAACTGAAAGCCAAGTCAATACCTGTGCCAAGCATCTTGCTGACTTTACTGTACAAGATAATTAAGCACAAAAACTTATATAGTAAATGCTTAGCTAACAGTAGACTGATAGAGGACTGCGTGGATTATTGGACTGAATTTGAAGAATAGAAGTACTTTTATAATTAAATCACAGACAAGGAAGATTTTTGTAATGAAGGGTTTTGAGACCCAAGGTCAAATGGTATAAAATACAAAAATAGAAATTAGTTCATGATCCGATACTTGTTTTATCCTGTTCATATTTTGATGGGACAAAAATAATAATAATTCCATAATCATGAATTAGATAAAGTTTCAGTCCCCTGCTGTTTCATCTAGTATATGGAGAGTGGATGAAAGCTGTTTTTTTGTCTGGGTTGACCAAATACAAAACACATTTTTGGGATGCAGATACAGCACTAATATTTTGTGATCATCTGTAACACAAAAAAAAAAAATGCTGATTAAAGCATTTATCATTGCATTTATCAATCTCTTCAATGTGGCTAGACAGGATTCATTGACATAAAAGCAGTGGAAGCAGCGAGGCCATACAGAAAGTAGCAAATGGTTGAGAAAGCATGGAGATGTGACTTGGGAGTGAGGTCTCAAAAAGAACTGCAACATTTTAAATTGTACTTTACAACAAATATGAAATAATGCAGGATGAACATCCTGCCCTCACACTATAATAGTACATAACCAAGCAACTCTCTGAGAGAGAGAGAGAGAGAGTTGCTAGGTTATAAACTAAGGTAATGGAATGGGTGAGCTCTCCATCCTCAGAAATACTGAGAAAGGATTGGGAATGCTAAAAATGTGAAACATTAAAATAACCAAGTAAAAATATATTGTGATTCTTCTGCCATTTACTTCCCCTGTAACCTGTGGCATGTCCCATCCTTCCTATCGCTTCTTAGATTGTGTTCATTTAAATCAAATTAACTATCTCCACCTTGTCCTTTGTGAAAATGGGCTTATTTTTTACTATGCTGGTATTTCTCCTAAGTCTTTCTTCTGTCTTAATAAACAAGAAAGAAGAAAGAAGCTAGAACAGGCCAGTTTTAAATGGTTAGACTTTTTTGTAAAAAAGATGGATTTGAAAAAAATCTGACTTACTTTCTTAAAAATTGCAGTAATAAATTTCAAACAGGAATGTCAAAGCTGGGTATCATGCAATATGTTTGAAAGTAGGCATAACAGTTAACGTGTTTTACCGGTACAGGATTTACTTCTTATCTCTGGGGAAATTGGCTAAGCTTAAAATGGCCCACAAGGGCAACTAGCCTAGTATTTATCTATAAACGTATGAACATCTCTGGGGGAGGGGAATTTAATGATTGCATTGACATTGGTTGCTGATGTATTTGGTCCAGAAGAAGTAGAAGGTGAAAGATGATAAACATATTGTCACTCTCCTACTTTGGAGACAATAGAAGAGTCTTTGTGGGTTCTGTTGAAACAGCTTTATTATATACAAACACATTATGAGAGAAGTTTACTGACTTTAACTTAAGTAACTTATATACAAACTAACTACTGCAATCCTACATGCTTACTCTCTGGCTGCACTCTCAAAATGGCACTGGGAATAACACGTGCCTAGTATTTATATGTGCACCTCAGTCATTGATATGCTTCTTAAAGACATAACACACACTCTGATCTACATCCTCCCTCTTTGAGAAATAGATCATGTAACATTATGAATCTATTTGGCATGCAGATAATACAAATAGGTCTTTGTCGTGCAATTATACAAGACGAGGTACATATACACAGTTATGTCCATATTGCTGCATATTTCACACTGGGCCTGAATATTTGAACATATCGTGTGACATAAAACTGGGAATTGGGTTTAGCAACTGGAGCTGTCTCTACAGAATATTCAACCTTAGAAGTATTTGGAACATCTTTAGGAATGGAAGTAAAAGCTGAACCACACTATGGGATGGGAACAACTTCTGGTTCTTTCTGAGATCTAGAGTCTGTATCACAGGACCAATGCTATGATGATGATTCTGGTACAGGAAGAAGATACCTGTGATTTCTCCTGTACTCCAACGCCCTCAGATTCTACAAGGTAGGATCTCGGCTTGTCACATAAGCCTGTAACTTGACCAATCTGTTTGAAACCTTTGGCTGTTTGTATTTTCACCGTCTTTCCTTCCCTCAACAGATGAAGAAATCTGCTTGATTTATCATAAATGGACTTCTGGATAAAACGCTTCTTGAATAACTGAGCCTTGATGGTTTTGTTGTTCTTAGCCTTAGAGCTCAGTAAACTGGAACTAATAGGTAGTGTGTTCTGGTTTGTCTAGATAGAAGTCTTTGAGCAGGTGAGCCAAGTATATCATCACGAGGTATGCTTCTGAGATTAAGTAAATTCGGATAGACATCAGTATTGTCACACTTTGAACTTTCAAGTAATTGCTTTGCACTCTGCAGTGCGTGTTCAGCTAGACCATTTGACTGTGGATATTCAGGACTGATAGTGACATGTACAGAATCCCATTCTCTTGCAAATTTATGAAACAACTGGCTAGTAAATTGAGTACCATTCACAGAAATAACTTTTTGTGGACTACTATGGACTGAGAAATGATGTTTCAACTTAGTAATGACAGTAGTGGATGTTAGGTTAGGTATTCAGTCACTCTCAAGCCAATTTGAATAAGAGTCGACCAATACTAAATAGTGTTGATTGTCCCACTCGAAGATATCAGTGGCTACTGTTGACCAAGGTAGTTCAGGAACTTGACTTAGCTGAAGTAATTATTTTTGCAAATGCGGTCTAGTACTATTGCATACTGAACCAGAAGTAAGTACTGTATCATTGTCTTTCAGTAATGAAGGCCAAAATACTAGTTCTCTCGCTCTTCTCTTAGTGGGTGCAGAACCTAGGTGACCATGATGCAAAATCTGGATATATTCTTGTTGTAAGGAAGCAGTAACAACAATTTTAGGACCTTTGAAAATAATGCCATCTTCCATCAACATTTCATCTCTGTAAGGAAAATAGGTCTGCATTTCAGGTGGTATACTAGATTGCTTTGACGGCCATCCAACATTAATGTAGTGATTGAGCTTTTGCAAAATTGGATCAGTCTTTGTGTGCTCTCTCAACTCATTGAGCCTAGTGGTAGAAAAAAAGTATGCACTGCCAGCACATCAAAGTAAAAATTCATATAGACCATTTTGAAGTTGTACTTTTGCAATTTGAGCATCATTCTTTGTAATCTTGCTGGAGCTGAATTCATAGGTTTCTTTAGAATAGTAACTAGAGGTTGGTGGTCAGTTTCAATCTGAATAACTCAACCATAAATATAATCATGAAACTTGGAACATGCAATTACTATTGCCAAAGGTTCTTTATCAATTTGAGCATACTGCATTTCAGTTTGGGTATATGTTCTAGATGCATAGGCTACTGGTCTGCCCTCTTGAAGTATAGCTGCGCCAAGACCAAATTTTGAAGCATCACAGGAAAGAGTGACTGGTTTATTCACATCATAGTATCTCAATGTAGGTGGGGTGGCAATTTTCTGCTTAAGGTCTTCAAATGCCTTCTGTTGTTCTAACCATGACCATACAACATTTTTGCACATCAGCTCTCTTAAAGGTGCTGTCAACTCACTGAAGTCTGGTGTAAACTTGCCTAAATAGTTGCCATGCCTAGGAAACGCTGTAGAGCTTGAATATTATCTGGTGCTGACATCTCAAGAATAGCTGCTTGCTTGACTGGGTCTGGTCTCAAGCCAGTACTTTTAAATAAATGACCTACATATGTAACTTCTGGTAGCCTGAATCTGCACTTCAGAGGATTGAGATTCAAGTTTACTTCACATGCTCTGTCTAGAACTCTCTTTAGGTTTCTGTCATGCTGTGCTTCACTATTGCCTCCAACCAATAAATCACCTACTATTAAAGCACAAGGATAACCTGAAAAAATTTGCTCCATTGCACACTGGAAGACTTCACTTACATAATTTATTCCAAATGGCATCCTTGGGGATCTGTATCTGTCAAACAGGGTACCAAAAGTGGTTAGTAATGAGGCTTTGCGATCAAGCATCACTTGCCAAAATTAACTTTTTGCACCCAAGACAGAAAAAAACAGTGGCATTTGGTAGTAGAGCTGTGACTTCTTCGACTGTATGCATTGGATGATGAGGTCTCTTCAATGCTTTGTTTCAATCTCTTGGATCAATATATATTCTGATTTCGTCTGAGTCTTTTTTGTGAGCTGCTACCATAGACACCCATTCAGTTGGTTCTGTAACTGGACAAACTACAACTTGTTGCACCATTTTATTCAACTGAGCCTTAACTTTATCCTGCATAGCTATTGGAACTCTTCTTGCTGGACTGACTACTGGAGTGACCTCTGGGTCTAACTTCTTGGAATACGCAACTGGAAGTTTGCCCAACTTGTCATCGAAAACATCAGCATAAACTGTCTTTCGGCTTTTCCCGGTTAGGGGTCACCACAGTGGAACTCTGGTCCATTAATGATCGGCAGTAGATTTTTACGTGCTGGCTTGCCAGGCCTAATGCACAACCTTCAATGAAGGAATGCCCATTCACGCATGTCAACACAAAGAAGACGCTCTAACTGAGAATCGAACGTGCAACGTCTAACTGTGAGGCGATAACGCTACCGCAGCACCATCACCGCAGTGCATCGAAAACATCAGCATACTCTGAGAAAATGGCTTCAGAAAAATTGGAACTAGGATATGTGATGAACTTCTTTGGTAAAAGAAAGCAGATTCACTTTCAAACTGTCTTTGAGACCCAGTAAAGACTGTACCGGTCTTCAAACTACATAGAATAACAAGTTGTAACAGTTCTTGGCTAAATAAGATGAAATCATCACTGAGCCTTCTGTTTGAATTTCTTCACCTCCATAAGCAACATGTTTCACATTACTGGCCACACTGAGTTTCTCATTAGTTCTCACTTTAGCAAATGTCTGCTGATATAACATTACACTGTAAACTAGTGTCTACTTTAAGCTCTGTGGATTTACCATTGATCAGGACTGTGCAAAACACTTTAATCATTGTCAATAAATTCACTGTGTCAACTCTCTCACCAATTACTAATACACCATCTACATAGAAAGCAGAATTGCAGTCTTCTTGATCAACTTGCTTTTTTGTGTGACCTTTCTTTACGACTGTGTGGGGTTTACTTGATTTGCAAAACTTTTGAATATGGTTCCATTTTTTTTGCACTTGTCACATTGATGACCAAATGCTAAGCATCTCTCTTATAGATTTATGATTGGCACCACAACTACAACAGTTAACAATAAGGCTAGACTTGGGTTTTGCTGATTTATGCTTGACTGCACCGAGACACATGCCCCTCTAAATGAACTAGTCTTAGAACTTGTTGGAAAACTATGTGGTTTCCTTGGTGAGCCCAGCAGGGGCTGTGGCTATCATGTGCTTAGGCCTACTTCTGTTTTCCACATGTTGCATGCTATCTACATTTACTCTGGAGCCTACTGAAACTATGTTCTTGTCACTGTCACAGAAACGGATAACTGGTGCCAGAGCCATGGCCTAAAGTTAAATGCCAAAAAATGCATAGTCATACCCTTCGGGAAAAACAGGGTTACCCCTAGCTACCAAATAGGTGGCAATCCACTGAGCACAGAAGAAGTTATCAGGGACCTGGGGACCCAGGTTGATAGTAGTCTGTCATTCAACACCCATGTAGCTAAAGTAGTTAGGAAGACCTTCTTCATTGCCCACCTTATCATGAAGGGATTCTCATCTAGATCAAGGGAGGTCATAGTCTCCCTATACTCATCACTCATCAGACCAATGATTGAGTACAATGCCCCATTCGGAATGTATCTGACCCGACACTTGCAGCAGCTGGAGAGGCCACAAAAGTTCCTCACCAAAAGGATAAAGGGTCTCAAACATCTGTCCTATGCTGCCCGACTGAAAGAACTCCAGCTCTATTCAGTCGCCTACCGCTTGCTCAGAGGTGACCTTTGCCTAACATACAAGGCCATGTCAAACCCAGATTTGATGAATATGCTTCACCTCAAAAAATCTAGATCCGTCAGAGCCACAAGGGCGGGAGGCTTAAACCTCGACACGGCTATTAATAGGACATGCTGGAGGGATAGATTCATCACCCAAAGACTCCCTATGCTGTGGAATAAAATCCCGGTATATGTGAGGCAGAGCACCTCGCTGGCCTTGTTCAAGAGAAATCTTGACCAATGGATGGGAGATCGCAGGTATACCCCAGGGATTACCTCAGTGTCACTGCTCAACAGAGGCACAGCAAAATAATGGGTATAGTTCCCCATACTAAAGGGGTGGCGTAAGCCACAAAACTATGGGCTAGGCTTGTAAATGCCCTCGGGCAGATAGCCTAGTATGAACCTATGAACCTATGAACTTGTAAGCATACTTGTGTGTTCTTCTGTCGTTCATGGATTTGACAAATCTCAATGGCTTTACTCAACAGTAAATCACTCTCACGAAGCAAAATCTTTCTCACAGCAGCACTATTAATACCACACAGGAGCCTGTCCTTTATTAACTCATCTTTTAAGCCACCAAGCTGACACATTTTGGCTTTGTTTCTCAGGTCAGTTATATAAGCTGTAAAAGTTTCCCCTGGTTGGTTTCTGATCTCTCATGTAAAACAAATGCCCCTCTAATGTAATATTTGTCTGGGGGTTACACATTTCTCTGAACTTGCGCTTCAAATACTGGGGATCATCGCTTGATTCAGCCTGTACAACAATATAAAGATTTTCACCTTCTTCGTCACATACTGGTGGTGCATATACAAATGAGTACTCTCTTTCTATGGCCTCTGACACCACTAGGTTTAGCAAAATGGATGCCCTGATGCAGGCATCTTTATCTGAATAAGCTGCTTGTATAAAGACATCGTACTCTTGCTCAAACATTCTCTAATTCTCTGGAATATTCTGATCAAATACAAGTGGTAAGGGCCTTCAAAATCCAACTGCCATATTAACACATACCAGTGAAGGGTTTTGCAAATAAGCACAAACACATACACATATGCCAGAAATTTATGCCAGTATTTGTAACTTTGCCCTATAGCATGATAAGCCTCTGTGTAACTGAACTTTGTGAAAGACTCTCAGGCACTGTAATACTCTTGAAATCACTGTATTGCAAGAAATCACCTCTTATCAGTGTAAGAAACATATCAAATAATAGCATGATGCAAATGAACTGGGCAAGAGAAGCTTAGAGTCAATAACATTTCTAAGTAATTGCACCTTGCAAATAAACTGTACACAGCACACTGAAACCTCCCCAAATGGCGGTACCTTGCTAGGCAATTCTTTACAGTGCAAGAAACACTCAGTAATTGTGGTACTTTGTGAACAAACACACCCAGCACAAGAAATGTTTTGAAATGGCTATACTTTGACTGTACTTCACAAAATAGTTGTACTTTGCACACAAATAAACTCTTCAAAATACATGCACAGTAATAAGCACACACTGTAAGCACTTTTACACACTGAGATACTTTGAAGAACTTTAGTTATGCCCTTGATACAAATGAAGTCGTAGTTATGCCAAACACAGCACTTTGCCAAAAAACATGCAGTCACCTTGCTTTATTTATACTTAATGTGCCCTTTTTGCCCTTATTATATTCGTTTTGCTTGCTTAATCTCTTTTCATGCTCATTTTACTTTTCTTGTGCTCATTTTACAATAAACATGGTAATTTTGCTTGAAACATACTTGTTTGGCTTTTCTGATAATCATTTTGTCAAATATCTTAATTTTAAACATTTCCCTTAGTTAATAAACCTTTTGTGCCTCCCGCTTGTTTAATAATGTGGTTTGTGCCCTTGTAATGCTCTGTTTTATCTGTTTTATAAAATAAGTAGTTCATACGAATTCTCATTACCTTTGATTCCTTTCTGGCTCTTTTTCATGCTCGTTTCTCCTAGTTTACCTTCACTGTCATCTCTGCACCTCATGGCTCTGAATATCATTCTCTGGAATCCCGGTTCTGACACCATGTCACTCTCCTACTTAGGACACAATAGAAGTGTCTTCGTGGGTTTTGTTCAAACAGCTTTATTATATACAAACACATTACGAGAGAGGTTTACTGACTTTAACTTAAGTAACTTATATACAAACTAATTGCTGTAATCACAGATGCTCACTCTCAGGCAGCACTCTCAAAATGGCACTGGGAATAGCATGTGCCTGGTATTTACATGTGAACGTTCAGTCCTTGATATGCTTCTTAAAGACACAGCACATACACTCTGATCTACACATATCAAACTGACTCAAAAATTGTTCTGTCAAGAAATAAATGGGACAATTTATTTTATTGCAACACTACTGAGCTTTGCCACATACAGGGAAAGATGACAGGAGCATGTGGAATTAGCCATGCTATATGTAAACTTGTCAATGTCATGCCTTCTGCCAGGAGTTGTGTTTTATAGGACTGCTAGAAATCACAAGACACTTCTGTTGCCTGCAGCTGGGCATATTTATTGTTGGCTCTTCTGGAAAAGGAAACCACAATGTATGATATTGGAAGCCCTGTAATTGCCAGGCTCATGCTGAGTGTAAGCTTTTATAGGCAAAATAAATATAGTTCAAGGTCTGACTGGAAATGGGCTGGTTCAACATAGCAGCGTATTCTAGGGGAAATCAGAAGTAGTGTGTAACAACATTGGAACCAAGAAACACCTCCTTAAACTACATCCTAAATAATCAAGCTACAATGTAGAACCCTTTTCAAAATGAGATGGTGCATCTCATTTGTGCATCATAGCAAAATAGACATAAATAAAGAAAACTCATTAAATTTTCTTCATAAATAAAGTGCCACATTTAATCTCAATGAAGAAAAAAATGTCACAACACAGGTCTATCCTGTTTAATTAAACTTGATTGCAGAAATCATCTTGACATCAGGTTCTGAATCTCAGCTGGACTATAATATGGGAATAAATTTTCATTCAAGGGCTCATAGGAAAAGAAGAGATATTAGAATTCAATCCTTCTAGGTTAAGTTAAATAATCATTTTTTTTGGTGGAAAGAAGTTAATGAAATTCAATAACTCTAAAACTGGTGAAATATAAATGCACTATCCAGCTGAAGAGAAAAAAGAAAAGTTACAGCGTATTATTAATTATGTGGATGAAAAAGTTGAAATAGAAAACTGTGAATAAGATGCTGTATCTTAAATAGATTATTTGCTGTGAATATTTATTTTGCGGAACCCTACAGAAAATAACATGTAATCTTACATAACTGAGATTATTTTACTTTGTAAATGCAGACTCAAGTACACACACGTGTGTATGTGTGTGTGTGTGTATATATATATATATATATATATATATATATATATATATATACACACACACACACACACACACACACACACACACACACACACACACAGAAAAAAGCAGGCATGCATGTGCATACAGACACACACGCACACACAAACATATGCACACACAAACATATGTTTTGGAACTACCTAGAAGAGGACAGTCAACCTTTATCTATATCTCTCTCTCTTCTGAGCTTGAAGATAGATCAATCTGTGTGCCCAATTCCAAAATACTTACTCTTGGCATAAGTGACTTAATCCAGTCTAAGCCTGTCCTGATTCCAAGAGACTTGCTCATGGTGTAAGTGATCTACTTCAGTGTAAACCTGTCTTATAGCTAGACCTTACACCAAAGCAAGACAGAGCAAATCTTTAAGAATCTGGGCTTTTTTAAGAACAGAAACCAAGGCATAGCAAAGCAAAACTGTTTTGCATATTGAGTAATTGGAAGCTACTCACATTTGGAAAGAGGCAAAATAGATGGAGCTCAGTTACAAAACCTTGCCCTTTATCATTCGTTATTTGCTCTCAAGGAAGGAAAAACTGCCACTGAACTAGTACTAGACTTTAAATTATCACTTTGTTATGTATTTGAACCAGCTGATGGCACAACTTGTTAATCCTCAGACTAGTTGATCAATAGAGCAACAGAATAACATTGTAAACAAAGAAAAAATAAATGTGTGTATAAATGTGTGTGTGTGTGTGTGTGTGTGTGTGTATATATATATATATATATATATATATATATATATGTATGTGTGTGTGATATATATTAACTTATGGAAATTCTTGTAAGTAGGTTATTATTAAAAGAGCCCAAGTGGCTCAGTTTATTTACATGTTAGATAACTGTAAGCTCTCCTGATACAACTAGCCTGTTTGGGTGTTGATCTCATCAGTTGTGAGCCCCATGAGTCTTACTAGTAGCAGCTGTAAAGCCATCAAACATATCATAGATGAATTTATTAATCATGACATAAAAACCTTCAGCCCTTGATGAAAATTATTTTAGTATTGTTAGGGGAAGATCCCAGTGGTGTTCCCACAAGACTGTTCTGACCACACCCCCATCTTCAGGATCTACTTTTCTGACACCAAGGTGGAAATCAAAGGGCTGCAGCTAATTAATCTTGCTAATGACTGTATGGATGGCGCAGTGGTGTAGCAGTTAGCATTGTCACTTCACAGCAAGCAGTTCTCCAGTTCAATTACTGTCTGGGGCACCTTCTGTGTGAAGTCTGCATATCCTCCCTGCATTTGTGTGGGTTTCCTCCTGGTGCTCCTGTTTCCTCTCACATTCCAAAGACATGCAGTAGGTGGACTGAGCACTCTAAATTGGCCCTAGGTGTGAGTGTGTGGTGCACCCTCTGAGGAGTTCTGGGATTTGGGCTAGTGACCCAACCCCATAAAACCTGTACCTGCTACTGAAAGAATGAGTGTGAAAGGGCGCTCACTGCCAGATGTGTTGTATGCACGGGAGTGAATCCAGGATCCAGGAATGACTGCACATTGGGTGCAACTGCATATGTTCATCTATGGATACTTGCACACTCCAACAAGTGCTTGATCATGCCAGTGCCTCATATACTGAACAGTGGCTGAAGCTTAATGCTAAAAAATGTAGTGCAGTTTTCTTGGGAAGCAAGATCTTCCTACTTCATACTATATTAAAGACAGCCCCTAAAATGGGTTCCTTAATTGACAATGAATTATCCTTTGATCACCTTGTTTCAATCACAGTTGGGAACTCATTCAACTGCTCAAGGTAATTTCCACTTGCATATTGTCTAGGAGTAAGGAAGTCATAATTCCTTAAAACACATTTCTTATCAATCAGTCACTGACTACAACACCCCATTCAGAATGTACCTCTACAAACACTTTGCAGTACTAGAAAGGTCTCAGAATATCTTTGCAAGAAAATTACTGGACTAAAGTGCCTAATTTACCTCGATGGATTAAACTCCCTCTGATAAGGGATCCTTTCTGGGGATCCGTACCTAACCTTTCATTAACTCAGGACTCTGGTCTGCTTGACCTCCTTGATCCACTCAATACTAGCAGGATCATAAGCACTCATAACACTTTACTTTAACCTTCATCAGCACATAAACAAGATCTGTTAAGTTCCAGTTATCTAAAAAAACTAACATTTTCCCCTCCTTATGAAACAGGCTTCCACTACAGATCAAACAGAGCAGCAAATTATCTACAGTTAAGCCAAACCAGGATGAGTAACTGGCAATGCATGCCTTCACCTTTGGGATATGTGGTGTGGCTCTTCCTGATTTGGGCAGATAATACATTTTAAATATATTGGGCTTACACTGACTAGATTCTCAGTGGTCATCTAAATCATATGTCTAGCTTATACCTATGAAACAGTAAGCAGTGACCATGTGGGTATTAGTAATGTCATATACATTTCCAGTGAAGGTTCTGTATTTTACCCACTTTAAGACCTGCAAACTTATTAATTGCCCCTTTCATATTTCTGTGTGTCATTGTCTGGCCTGGGCTATAAAGGCAGGATTGTGGAGTAAAGTGGAATTGAGATCAGTTTCTTTTTTGCAATGATTTGGAATGATAAAAAACAGCCTAATGTCATAGCAAAGGATAGAGCCTATGTGCAATGGAGGAGCAGCTCAAGAAGTAGAAGAAGTCAAGCATATGATGAGTGTATTTCCTCTTCTGAGGTAGGGAATTTTTTTTTTGTTGTCGTTGTCATTGCATTACTCAGCAGCTCATCATATGGACAGCAGATGCTAGCAATAAGGATACAGGTAGGAGGTGAATGCCCATTATTCACATTAATATAATGTTGGCCACCATGCTGGTGGTGGGTAAACTACTGAAGGTAGGAAAAAATAAATAAATGCCCTTTCACTAGAGTGCTTTGGCTCTGAGACCTCACCATTAATCCTTCTGCACTGGCATTCATTTATACATTTGAGTTGTTTTTCAGTCAGTCTCAAATATTCTAGCCCAGTTAATTTAACTGATCAGCAAAGTTTGTATTTACTTTAGGACCTCAAACTGAGTTACATTAAGTCATAGATAGGTAACTAGGCTATCGACCCAAGGGCCTATGTAAGCCTAGCCAACAAGGTTCAATAGCTTACGCCACCCAAGAAAGTTATTTTCCTGTGCCACTGTCAAGCAGAGACACAGAAGTGATCCCCGGGGGTGAATTTCCTATTTCCCATCCACTCATCAAGATTTTTCTTGAAGAGTGCTAATGAAGAACTTTGTTTGACATAGATGGGTAGCTTGTTCCAGAGTATAGGAAGTCTCTGGGACAGGAATCTATCCCTCCAGTTTGTCCTGTTTATTGTGGTGACACGGTTTAGGTCCCTAGATTGTGTAGCTCGGAGGGATTGGGATTACTTTAGGTGTAGCATATCCAACAGCTCTGGGTTTGACATAGTTTTATATGTTAGGCAGAGATCACCTCAGAGTAGGCGATATACTATGGAGTAAAGCTGGAGTTTTTTGAGGCGGTCAGTGTAGGGCATTTGTTTGAGGACAGTAATCCTCTTTGTGAGGTACTTCTGTGGCCTTTCCAGCTGCTGCAGATCTCTTGTGAGGTACATTCCAAAAGGGGCGTTGTACTCTATAATGGGTCTAATGAGTAACGAGTAGAGGGGAACAATGACCTCTTTTTTCCTGGATGAGAACCCTTTTATGATGAGGTGTGCCACGTAGAAGGACTTCCTGACTACTGTGGTAATGTGACTATCAAAGGAGAGACTACTGTCCACCTGGGTCCCAAGATCTCTCATCACGCATTCGGTGTTAATTAGATTGCTGCCTATGTGGTAGTTCATGGGTACAGAGTTTTTACTAAAGGGGATGACACTGCACTTTCTGGCACTGAGCTTGAGGCCATGGCTCTGACACCAGGTATCTGTCTCAGTAAGGCCCTTCTGTAGGATGTGCACATCATTTGGGGACTTGACTATGGCTCCTAGTTTGCAGTCATCTGTGAACTTCATTAGCCAGAGGCCTTCTGTGTTAGCCTGTACTTCAGAGAAGTAGATACCAAACAGGAGAGGTCTCAGGATGGAACCCTAAGGTACTCCACTAGTCACTGCTTTGAGGTCAGATTTGGAGTCTGAAACTTTTACAGTGTGGGTTCTGTCAGTGAGCCAGTTGGCAACCCATCTTGTGACGTAAGGATTTATACCTAGTTTAGTGAGTTATCTATAATTCCAGAATGGGGGATGGTATTGAAAGCCTTGGCGAGGACAAGATGGGCTGTGTGAACCACCTTACCCTCATCCACGGCTTTGGTGACTACCTCAAAGAAGTCGATCAGATTCAGGAGGCATGATCTGCCTTTCACAAACCTGAACTGGGTGGGATCCAGAGTTTGGAGGTTACCAATGTCTTTCTTTATGAGCTCCATGATGATACCTTCCATGGCCTTGCAGACCAGGCTCGTCAGGCTAATAGGTCGATAATTCCCGGAATCAGTGGTATGGGGTGCAGAAGCTCACTGCATGAAGGGTATGGGAATATTTGCCATCTATGTTAACAAAGTTTTCACAATTATTCATTTATTTAATTAGATGAATCATTCATGTTTTGCGAGAAGCCATTGATATTCATATTAATGGACCACATCCTTTGCTGCTTTTATGGGAAATTAAGTTGTAGATGGCAGTCATCATTTGGGTATGTTGTAGGGCAGAGTCAGGGATGGGGTAGGGCAGAAGCCTGAGATAAGGAGGGAGCAGGCAGAGGTATAATTCACATTGAAGAGCAGTCTGCTGTTAAGCAGGAATGTTCTGAAGTCTGTTGTGTTACCCCATGAAAACAATGAAAGGCGTTCTTATTTGATGCATTTTACAGTGCAAAAAAAAAAAAAAATAACAGATTCCATTTTTTATTTGCACATGAATGTAATTTTATATGCATTTTGAAGGTAAATCCTGCAGAACACTTTTTATATGATTTCTCATGCCTTCCACATACTGCTTCTCATCAGGTAATGGAAAAAACACCCTTTAAGTGTATGGGCATTTAAACTGTTTCCTTTAATCATTCATAGGTAGGTACTAAGCTACTGGCCCTAGGGCCTATATAAGCCTAGCTAAAAAAGGTACCCTGGCTTTTGCCACCCAAGAAAATGATTTTCCTGTTTTACTGTCGAGCAGAGCCGCAGAGGTGATCCCCGGGGTGAATTTCCTATTTCCCATCCAATAATCAAGATTTTTCTTGAAGAGTGCTAATGAGGAGCTTTGCTTGATATATATAGGTAGTTCCAGAGTATGGGAAGTCTCTGGGACAGGAATCTATCCTTCCAGCATGTTCTTTTTATTGTAGTGACAAGGTTTAGGTCCCTAGAGCATGTAGCTCAGAGGGATTGGGATTTCTTTAAGTGGAGCATGTCCAACAACTCTGGGTTTGACATAGCTTTGTATGTTAGGCAGAGATCGCCTCTGAGTAGGCGATACATGACGGAGTAAAGCTGGAGTTTTTTGAGACGGTCTGCATAGGGCACCTGTTTGAGGCTGGTATTCCTCTTTGTGAGATATTTCTGTGGCCTTTCCAGTTGTTGTAGATGTCTTGTGAGGTACATACCAAAAGGGACGTTGTACTCTATAATGGGTCTAATGAGTGACAAGTAGAGGGGAACAATGACCTCTTTTTTCCTGGATGAGAAACCTTTTGTAATGAGGTGTGCCATGTAGAAGGATTTCCTGACTACTGTGGCGATGTGATTATCAAAGGAGAGACTACTGTCCACCTGTGTCCCAAGCACTTTCTGGCATTGAGTTTGAGGCCATGGCTTTGACACCAGGCATCTCTCTTTGTAAGGTCCTTTTGTAGGATGTCCACATCATTAGGAGTTTCGATTATGGCTCCTAGTTTGCAGTCATCTGCAAACTTCATTAGCCAAAGACCTTCTGTGTCAGCCTGCACTTCAGAAAAGTAGATACCAAACAGGACAGGACTGAGGACTGAACCCTGTGTTATTCCACTTGTCACTGGTCTGAAGTCGGATTTGGAGTCTGCTACTTTCACAGTGTGGGTTCTGTCAATGAGCCAGTTGGCAACCCATCTTGTGACATAGGGATTTATACCTAGTTTAGTGAGTTTATCTATAAATCCAGAGTGGGGGATGGTGTCAAAAGCCTTGGAAAGATCCAGATAGGCTGTGTGAACCACCTTACCCTCGTCTACGGCTTTGGTGACTGCTTCAAAGATGTCTATGAGGTTTAGGAGACATGGTCTGCCTTTTACAAACCTGAACTGGGTGGGGTCCAGAGTTTGGAGATTACAAATGTCTTTGTGTATAAGATCCATGATGACATGTTCCATGGCCTTGCAGACCAGGCTTGTTAGGCAAATGGGGAGGTAGTTCCTGGGGTCCATGGTGGCTCCCCCTTTGTGGAGTGAGATAACCATTGCTGTGCGCCATTCAGTGGGCACAAAGCCTGAGGTGAGGCTATGATTGGTGCTTAGCTGTGGTGCCAGTTCATTATGCAGTTCATGTAGAATGCAGCCTGGGATGTTGTTAGATCCCATGCATGTTGTGTTTTTGGCTTTGGAAAGTGTGATTTTTACCTGTGCAGCCATGATTACAGGAACTTTGCATTCTTCCGGTATACAGATGGGCTCTTTAGGGGGTGAGAGGAGGGTAAAGTTAGCACTAAACCTATCTGCCAGGATGTTGGCAATATCAGTTGGTTCTGTATATTTAGTGCCATTGTGCTGTAACTCAGAGCAGATCTGAGTGTTGCCATTGAGATTCTTGACATAGCTATATAATCCTTTGTGGTTGTCTTTAGAATCAGTGGCGATTTTGTTTTTGTAATTAGCTTTGGAGGATTTTATGACGGATCTCAACTTCTTACTGAGGCTGACCAAGGAGTTCCTCTAATCATGGGATTTTACTCATTTTTTGCAACAGTTTCTTTCTTCTGTTGTAGAGTTTGTTAATGGCAGGTGACCACCAGATTGGGTTCCTTTTTTTGGAGGATAGCATCTTGATTCTGTTAGGGATAGCACGATTCATGCACTCGTGTAAGTGCTTATAAAGTGCATTTGTGTAGGATTCAGCAGTCGTACCTCTATTGTCTGTCTGCATGGGTGTTGTGAAGTTTGCCACTTCTGTCTTAAGAAGCGTGAAGTTGGCTTTGGAGAAATTTTTTATGGTGGTTTCCCAAAAGGGGTGTGGGGGTGGGATGTGGATGTCTAGGGTGATTAGCTTGTGGTCGGATTGACCAACAAGGAATAGACCTCTGGTTGCCCATGTTGGTAATGACCAGGTCTAGGATATTGCTGCCCCTGGTGGGGGTGTGGATAAGTTGATCCAAGGCACTGGAATTTATGAATTCCAGAAAATGTTGCACAAAAGAGTTGGTACATGAGTAGTTTTCCCAATTAATGGTTGGGTAGTTGAAATCACCCATTATTAGGGTATTGGGTTGTACCCTAATATTTTCCAGTGTATCAAGAAATGAGTAGTGGGAATTCTGGGGCATGGTGGGGGATCTGTAGCAAGTTACAATTTGGATTGCGATCTTGCCTAGAGTTAGTTGCACTTGGATAATCTCGGATGCATTATGCTGAGCAACTAGCCTGGAGGTTTGGATATCCTTAATGAATATGGACAGGCCTCCGCTTTTAGTATTTTGGTCCAGGTTAGGTGGCCAAAAGGTGTGGTATGAATTATAGCCTGGTAATGCAGGGGTGCTGTCTGGAGCCTTGAACCAGATCTCTGTCACTGCACAGATGTCGATGTTCTCCATTTTAAGAAGTGCCTCGAGTGAATGTATTTTGAGGTTTAGACTTCTAGCATTGAGTAGCATTACCCGCAGATTTTGCTTGCTTGTACCTGTTAAGGTGGTGAATTTGTCATTTGAATCTTGCCTAAAAAAGGTACTATAGGGGTGGCAAGAGCCTTAGGCAGTATCTGGAATCCCAAGGGCGACAGGTGCAGGCCATCTCTGGCAAAGCATCATGGTCTGTCTATCATGTCATCCCAGGCAGACAGATACTGGATCCCCTTAGAATGACAGCAGAAGCTTAGCCAATTGTTAAGTCAATCATTTTGTCCTTGTACTGTGATATCATTCTGGGTGATGGCAGATGCTACTCAGGCTAGGGTCATACCTGCCTGGGCTACAAGATCGGAGAGCTCCTCCATGTCTCTTCATATAGTCCAGGGAGGTACATCTCAGGTCATTCACACCAACATGGACAATGACCGAGTCATAATTGTACTTGTGGAGTGACCTGAGTGCGTGCGTTATGTGGCAGATCCTGGCACCCGACAGCCAGCTGACAGTTACTTTTTCCTTGTTTAGCCTGGTGAGTGGAACATCAGTGTGTCTGACTATAGAGTCACCTATGACTAGAGTGTTGCGTACATTGTTATGCCTTATGTGCTGTGTATGAGTGCCACATTGAGTTTGTGGGTATAATCATTCATTATTCTGGATGAAGTTTGTGAAATATTTGCAGGTGGATCAAGATGAGGCTATTAGATTTGGTAAACAGCTAATAACAGTGCCTCAGTTCCTGTTAACCTTTCTCTGTGATATGCTATTAAGAGATTCTACTAGCAACTAGGATTAACTGCATGGAATATTGTGATAATGGCATTGTATGCTTCTCAGCTCCAGCCTCACTGCTAATAGTTTGTCATCCACCATCTTTCTATCTATTTTGTAGTTATTATCCCTCATATAAATCTCATGAACTCAGTAAATTTTATTTTTTCTTGGGCATTTTAAATGTGTGCATAGCATCAAAAAATAAGTAAAAGATTGAAAACATTTGGAATTGACTTATAAAAACCCTTCAGTTCTGCATGACAATAACTTCGGTGCTCTGGAGTTTACAGCTGCATGATTAGCACTTACATGAGGACTTACATGATTTCCCCATGGCAACAGATTACCAAATCTCTTGATTTTATTTGCATTTAAAAGCTGAAATAGCTTCTGTTAAGCATGTTTTTTTCCAGTGCATCACTCTTTTGATCTTTTTTTTCTTTTTTGCTTACTGAAATGTATCACAGTTGGCCAAGATGTTTTGAAACATATCTTTCACAGCCAAAGCACACTGGCAAAACAAGTTTCCCATGGTCCTGAATGGATAAAGCTTTTAAACATATCACTCTGCTGTTTGATGTAAAAGCAATGAAACAGCTACCTAGTGGTTCAGAAAAGCAGCCTGTCATTATGGTTTTTGATTGACTGGACATGAACCTGTACAGTTGCACAAAAGGCCACATATGTTTTATCCTCTTATCCTAATCCTTTTTAGATAAATAAAATGACACTGCACTCTTTTACAAAACAGATTTTCTTATTTCAGGTGTTCAAAATGAAACAATTAAAAATTACTTTCAGCTCATTTTTACATGGACTGTTTTGCTTATAGCTTTCATGGGGTGTCACACACTGACATGGAGGAAAAAAATACTTAGCAGATTATATAAAGTAAGAAAAGAATAATACAAATATTTTGTAACAAATAATTAGTAATAAAACCTCTTCTAAAATAACTTTTCTTAAATTGAACAGTAGTCAATGAGTTTTGGTTGCACACACTACAGTTACGATTGCATTAAACTGCCAACAATGTTTGACCTGCAGGTATGCAGATGACTTGCTGATCATATATGTATACAAGGTTCACTTTTAGTATATGGATAATGCTTATTTATTTCTTGGTAGATTTTTGGTCTTTCTCACTCCAAAAAATTGAGAAGAATAATTCACATTTAATCTAAGACATTCTGCTTAGTCTTAACAAATGTAGAAGAAACTTCCCTAAATTCACCTACAAACTAGTAAATAAGCATTTTTGCCAGGAAGGGGACTAACCCCCCCCCCCCCCTGCATCTCCCAAGTGTGTGTGTGTGTGTGTATGGGAAGGCTTCTATCCACACTCGTTGAACTGATATAAACTCCATGATCACTTGACAGTGGGGAAAAGGAAACACTCCCACTTATATGCACAGTGGTTTTGCATAGTTATTGATCCTGTTATGGGTAATACTTGTAGCTTTTGATCTCTGATAACAAGTGATGTCAACAAGTGTTGATTAAGATAGATACAGGGTATGCAATAGAGTCAGCAGCAATTTTCAGAAATTGAGCAGGGAGTTTATCAGTGGAGGGAGAGCATGGTTTTAGTTTAAGCAGGGATTTGATGTATTTAGTAGAAACAGGTTGCAAGGTAAATGGCTGAGATACAGAGGAGCATAGAGGTTTAGGGGGAGGTGAGGGTGACACAGAAGAGTTGAGAAGAGCAGAGTTACCCAAGGGTAGGAGTTTAGAGATGCTTTCTATGAAGTGTTTATTGAGTAAGTCTGCAGTTTCAGAGGGAGAGTGATAGGGGAAAGGGTTAGGGATGGTAGGAGAACCAGTGTGGAGCAGGGAGTTGATAGTACTCCAGAATTTTTTGGGGTCATTTGGGTGAGGGCTTTGAAATTTAGTAAAATATTGGCATTTTTCCAAAATAATACGTTTTTTAACACAATTTCTGAGTTGCTTATAACCTTGGAGAAAGGTGGGAGTTTGTTGGTTGCCATTTTTCCACAGAGCATCTCTTTCATGCATCAAAGCATGAGTAGCCTTGGGGAGCCAGGGTGAAAAATTAGATTGGATTTTGATTTTGCGAGTTGGGGCAAGAGAGTTTAGCTCATCGAGGAAAATGTGGTTGAATTTAGTAACGGCATAATTGAGTGGGAGAGTTTTTAGGAAAGACCAGTTGATGGCAGAGTGTCTATAGTTAAAGGTTTCAGGGGAAAAGTTAGTCAGTTTCCTACAATCTCTGTAGAGATGGGGCTTAGAGAGATGAGTGCCTTAAAATAGAGATGGGAGAATGGGCACTAAGAGTCAGGGAAGGTAGAAGGATTACAATAGTTGTTTGGAGAGTTGGTCAAGATCCAGTCAATTGTGGAACCAGTAGCATTTTTACTGTAGTGAGTACAGCCTTACTATGCTAGGTAATGCCGTGTGGTTCTCTTCTTTAAAAATAAGTGCCCAAGGTTTGTATTGTAACAGAATATGTGTTACCATTCCACTGTACCATATTACATTGCCAGTCCAGTAATCCTTAATGTACTGGGCAGAGCTCTGATGGTTAGGAGTCTTATGAATTGGAAATTCCTGCCCTCTAGCTGTTGTCTAGTACATTTGAGTATTAGACTTACTTCTTATTCCTTATTCCACCAAACAATTTTTTTTTTGTGTATCCCAGCAGGGAACAAGACATACATTTGCAATGTGAATGATGGCCTGTGACAAATACATAGAGGGAAACAGTGTAATCATGTGCAGCCATTCACAAAGTATAGGTTCTCATAAGACATCTGAAATGTTGCTGTTTTGGGTGTTTTCTATACTTGTTGAAGACATAAGAACTCAAAAGTGAAGATGAACATTTATTTATATATGTATTTTTTCTATGGATAATTAAAGAAAAATGTTTACTATTTTTGAACCAATAAATGAGAATAACAACATATCTAAGATGAGTGTGAATGTTAGACAGATCTACTAGTCTGTATATTTATGTTGATACCCACTTTGGTAGACTTCTGCTTTATTTATAGCTCTTTTTTTATCACACAGTTCTGTTGTGTGTGTGTGTAGGATTTTCACCATGCAGTAGTCTGATGGTGTCCCATTTTTTGGACGATCACAACAGCTGTTTGGAAATGTAGTGCATAACAGTATCGTTAGAGGGCACATAGATACAGAAGATTTTATGGTTGTTTTTACTGTAGATAGTGGCACTAAATTCATATTCAGCCTTATAATTTTTATTGATATAGTTGAGGCTCTTGCTAACCTGTTTCAGGTCTTGTTTTTTTCTTTTTGTTGTGTATAAATTGTATTTCTAAAGAGTTCCACTATAACGGCCTGCTCCTAGATTTCCAGATCTATTTGGAGTGGACAGGGTTGACCTTCTCACTACAAATGTTTGGGTATGACTAGAAGTAGGAACTGAAGTTGGCAGCTGTGGTAATGGGGTCCAAAAGAGCAGGGTCACCCCTGAACTTTTCCTACATCACCTGAGAGCAGTAACAGGATTACTCTGGCAAAATTCCCAAAGACTCTTGGATTCATGGGGGGGGGGGGTCACAGGTTTTAAATAATAATAATATGAAATGTGATTGAACTAAGGAGGTAGAGAAATAGTGTAGGGTGGAAGCAAATCCAATGCTAATGGCAAACTTAAGGACATTTGAGCCTGTAATGGGGAGGATAACAGTCTGTTCAAGAGGGCTGGCAAAAACAAAATTTAGGAAACACTGATATTTAATGCAAGTGGTATAGACTTTCTAGTTGATGGTAGGGTAGTTAAAGTATTTGAATAGAATGGTGCTATGCTGGACAGAAATCTCTTCTAGTAAATTAAAATAATTTTCACAGTCATTGGGGGACAATGAGTGGGATCTGTTATTAGTAAAGATGTGATATCTAATTTTATTAAGAGACTTTTGGAACATATAACGTCCATATTGGGGCCATGAGAGATTTGCCTTGAGATGATAGGATCCTGAATAAATACAGACACTCCCCTACAATTGTTAGTGGGTTTGATGGAGTGCTAAGTAGGTACACAGGGAATGCTATTAATACACTGAAGCCAACTTTCATTAACTTTGCAGCGATGAATGTACTAGAGAGTCAGCTGGCGTCAAGTATGGGAATCCCATTGCTCAGACTCCTATCATTGAGCAGTGCCAGCTTAATGTAGTCTGAATTAGAATTTGCCATTTGTCATGTCCAGAAAGTGTGCACTGTTTAACAAAGGCACTATGGGGTAACAAAAGTTTTAGACAGCAGGCAAAAGCCATGGGGAGAGAGGTTCACTCCATCCCTGACAAAAATGATGACCTGCTAACAATGGCCTCCTATGCTGATGAAACCTGGATCCTCTTAGAATGACACCAACTGTCCAGCCAGTTGATAAAGCCAATCATCATTCTTGGAGATTATGTGGTTGAACGTGCGCTGGTAGGACAAGGTAGCTGAAGTCTTTTGGTATGGTGCCCAAGAGGCTTAGATAGGGCTTTCTTAACTACCTCAGCATAAGTTAAGGTAGTAATACATTGTTGTTCAGGGTGTGCAGGTGACCTACTGACTGCATTTTGATGTGATAAGGTTGCCTCTAACCTGAATAAATACTTACACCTGCAATAGACTTCAGTATAAGGTTGCAGCAGTGGGTTGTTAGTGAGCATATGGCAATTGCTACGCTGTCTCAAAGTACAAGTATTCTGGTCACAGAAAGTGCTTGAGTAAAATGAGTCATGCTGCCAGCTAGAATAGTTAGGTTAACAGACTGTTATGGATAGCATTTCTAAGCTTAGGCTTATGGACTGGAGAGAATAGGGTACTAGTTTGTGGAGGTAGGAACAATTATTTCTAGTTAGTAAGAGGTACAATGTTAAAACTCTTAATTTTATCCCTCTGCAACTAAATTTTAAAACTCTTACTTAAAGGGAGAGCTAAATTTCATAAGATGGAGGAACAAAGGGTGAGATTGGGGCCAAGACGGCAAGATGTTCACCCTAACAGTGGCTATGTTTGTGTATTTAAACACACACGGACATATATATGTGTTTGTGTATACATACATACGTGTATGTGTGTGTGTATATATATATATATATATATATATATAGGGATCTACTCAGTTATCACATATGTGAAACCAGGAGTTGCCAGAACATTAAACAATGGCAGGTATTTGCACAAGTGTGCTATACAGAATAGAGTGGTGTTTTTCCTAATTTCAGCTGTAGTGCATTCTTAGCGTTAGTATATGTAATGTGCAGGGGGTGTGGGGGTACAGGGGGGCTTGCCTCCTAGCAAAATATAAGTGTTTGATATTGTGGTGTTTCACTGTTGTGGACATTCTATGTGGTGACTCTCTAAAGAAACAAAATAAAAGCTAACTAAAATACAACTCAGCTATGAAAGTAACATTTCATTACTTAATTTTCAGTAATCTAGTAAAATATATAAAAAATAGAAGATGTCACACACATAAGCCTAATGAAGTTGCTGTTTCTGGAGGCTTTCAAGGTGGCTATTCTTGTGTGTTGCAACTAATTGTTAGACATAGGGAGCTGTAAAGCTTGATAGATGTAAGCTTCCTGGCTCAGATATTTTAAGTAATATAAAAGAATGGGGCCAGAGTGCACAATGCATATCTCTAGTAAGTAGGACCAGTAGTAGGAGCATAGAATTGAGTAGAGGTCAGTCCATACATTTTGCATTTTAGCAAGTTTGATATTCAAGTCCCTTGCAAATATTAATAATGCTAGTATGGAGCACAGAAGCAAGCAATTTATTGATAACAAAGAATCCTGACTAGATAAGCCATCATAAAATAGTTTCTAGTTGGTCCTCATTTATTTCAGAGTTGCATCCACATATTAGAGGCCAGAACTTTTCTTAGTTGATTTGAGAGCCAGTTATTTATACTGTCTCAAGTCATAAAAACAGACTGACATTCATACTTCTCTGACATTAGTAACTTGCTATTCTAAATGCACCATTTAAACCATTTTTAAATCATTTAGTATTTGTGTACCATTCAGTTCATTCAGCACTTGTATTCACTTTCTTTTTTTGGCTCCAATATCCTGAGGATTATGTCGGACAGTCCAGATTAAAAAGGTTATGGCCTTTGAACCAAAGGGATTCTGAGTGCAAATACAGTTAGGAAAATGCCACCCCTTCCTCTGGTTAACTTTATTAGGACAATCATTAGAAGCTAGCAGACATTCTTACTGTAATACTGCTCAGTCCTGGGAAAAAGATGTCCTTTTCACTGAAGATGTGCAGCCTTTAAGTCAATATATGTGATTAAGGGGTTATTGGGGGATATGTGTAAGAGGCTTACACTCCTGAAAGGGAACATTGTTTTGTTTTCCATTTCTTTTTTTTTTGGCTTCCATCAGTTGAAAAAGCAGGAATGATAAACATTCGTCAAGTCGTCTTTATTTGATATAAGGTAACTAAGAGCTAAATCATATGATGCTTGTTGTCACCCATACTTACAGTTCTGTTTACGGAAAAAAAATAATCTAGCCAAAGATACTACTAGGGGGGCAACCTGGGATGAGTAACACAAGCCCAGTGACAGTTTGCATAACTAGCTAACCTCAGAAGCATAGCTGCAGAACGCAACCTTTGTAGACATAGAACAAACTTGCAGACTTCACATGGAGTTTGCTGGGTGGAAACCCCATTTACAGCTGCACCTCTTGTATGACATACAGGCTGCTTCAGCTTACTCATAGGTGAGCATTATTTGTTTGTGTCTCTGTTTATGAATTGGATTGAGTGCTGATCCACATGGATCTGTATCAGAGTCAGTCATGGAGAACTGTTTTATTAAGTTACTTGCTTAAAGCCACATAGTTAGGAAAACTGAAGCTGAAGGAATCAAACCTTGCACCACAGGAACTAGCTCTTTAACAGCTCAAAGTTTTAGCCCTCTGCACTGACAGGAGGACACATTTTTAAGGTTTTGCTGCTCTTTGGCCTTTACTGCACCATGAAGTGACAATACTCTGTTTCAAAGCAGTATCTCATGAAGAAAACTGAAATTGTGGAAGACACTTTAATGCTTTATTTTTGCAGCGTTGAAAGAAACATTTTAATGCCTTATGTTTTTTTCAGGGTTGAAATATAAATAGTGATGTACTTATTTCCATTAAAATAAATAATTATGGCCTTAAAATATGTGGTTTTCCAAATCTACTCTTTGGCCAGGGTGCCTCCTAAGCAAGTTGGCATTTCCTGCATAAGTGGGTGGGTTTTTGTCTGGGTTCCTCCCACTACCCAAACACATGCAATTAGATGAATGGTTATCCCTCAAATTGTCTGCAGACCTTTCTGTGTACATCCTGTGATAGACTTAGATTGTATCCCGTACTGGCTATCTCTCCCTTATGCTTGTTATTTGCCAAGCCAGACTTCAGCTTCCCTGTGATGTGGATAGAGTGGGCCCTAAAAAATGAACGAATGAGCTGTGAGATGCGTGCATCATGTGAAATATGATTTGTGTTAGTAGCACAGAGCATTCACAGAATGAAAAGGCTATTTTGGGAAAACTATATTTTCAGCAGCAAAGGTGTGTGTGTGTGTGTGTGTGTGTGTGTGTGTGTGTGTGTGTGTGTGTGTGTGTGTTCAGAGCCGATTTTCACTGACCACTGTTGCTTTCATTTGTCAACAGAAATAAACTTTTTAAACACATTTTATCAGAATTTAGAGAAGTTACACATAGACTTGGAGTTGCGATATAGTAATTGCTAGTTTTTGCCGGAATAATGCAGTCTTGGAACAAATAAAGTTTTGAGCAGCCATGTGGTGATTCACTGCTGAATTTAAAAGTATGAGGTCTCCATGAGCAACATGAGGTCTCTCTGGAACAAGCTACCCATCTATGTCAAACACAGCTCCTCATTAGCACTCTTCAAGAAAAATCTTGAGTGGATGGGAAATAGGAACTACATCCCAGGGATCACTTCTGTGGCTCTGCTTAACAGGGGCACAGGAAATTAACTTTCTTGGGTGGCGTAAGCCAGGGAACCTTGTTGGTTAGGCTTACTTAGGCCCTTGGGCTGATAGCCTAGTACCTACCTATGAGCAGAGGTGTCTCAAATTGTTCATGGCGAGTGACATCAGTGGGCACTGCTCATATTCAGAACCAATCAAATTTATAGAGCTCACCGACAGTATTTTGCCACTGTTAATTCTTTTAATTGCTCTGCTACTTATTTTTAAAACACTGACACTATCATACTTTTAAATCCTTCCTTAAGTGTCTACAAATGTTTAATGCCATTGTCAAAATAACTATTTACCATCTTTAAATAACAAAATATTAAGCAGCATGCCACATTTATTGAGAAAAATTAACCATCTCTAAAGCAGTCACTACAGTCATTACCCTGGAGTTTGAACAAACAACTATGCTTTACAAAATATATCACATGGTTAGGAATAATAAGGCTTTCATATTTTTCCACCAATCTGCAATGTTTGACAAATAGCTGGAACGTGCAAAGTCCATCAATACCAGAGGGAAATGGATTCACATTACCAAATGAAAGACCTAAAATGTATACATTGACTAAGATGATTCCATCTGCTAGTATCCTGAGCTGGAACATACTGGAAAGGAAGGATAAATGTCAGTATGATCTATGGGATGCTCTCAGTGACATCATATTCTGCAGAAACAGAAACAGTGGCAAGCGTGCAATTTGTAAACTATGTAAGGCTTCAGAAGATGCTCTCCTGATAATTATCTCTGTTTTGCAAGAATATTGTAGTAAACAATGAGCCAGAACATGATAACTGGTATTAAAATGGAGGATATTTTGAAGGGGGAAACAGAAGCTGCAGTCTGTTTCATTTTGGGGGAAAAGCAAAAGCATTACTCAGAGAAATCAAAGTATGAAATGTGTGAACAAGTTTAAATTAAAATTCCAGAGTAGAATCTTGCAATGAAAAACTGCAAAAACAGCAGAGAACTACACTATCTAGGAATTGTTTTTAATGTCACACTCTGTTGCTTCCCTTATTTGTAGCAAGTAGCTTGGAATAGACGCACTACGGTACAAAGGAGTTTCTCTGTTTTCGTTTTAATGAAAAAGTTTGATACAATAAAATGCATCTTGTTTTATTCACCACTAGTTCACCAACCAATATTACATGTGCTGCATGAGTCCACTAAAACATGCTGGTTTTACATGCTACTAAACTGCTTTTGCACAATTTAACCTCATGAGGAGCGGGAAATGGTCTGGTTAACTCAACCAAAACCATCACTCACTTTATGGCTTTTGAGTCATTAGAATTTTTGAAAGCTATACAAAAACTGATTGTTTTGTAAAGCTACAATGGCTGTATAATGTGGAAAGGCTTTATAAAATCTATATATTTTTTCTTTTTTAGTGCTGTGCTGCTAGGCTATCAGCAAGGCTTCTAATCGATATAGCAGTTGGTTTGAGTCCTGGTTCAGGGAGTTTGTTGCTGCACTCTTCAAATGTTACCCCCGTGTGCCTGATTATTGATGCTGGTCAGAACCAAAAACAGCAGTGCACATTTGTCATATGTTCTTAGTAGTCTACCAGTCACACATGAATTGCTGCAGCAGTGTAGATGATGATGATCATGAGACTTACATGCATGCAGATACACACACATACATGCACACACAGTTTGTTCAGTTTGATACAGAGTTTTTTAAACATTGCAGACATTGTACACATATACTCTTTTATACAATCATTGTCAGTCAAACATTACAAAGCTCCTTCAATTTCTGCCTTCCCTTAAACCTCATTTCTCCTCCAAAAGATTATTCTAAATGTATTGTTCTCACAATTCCCACTTGTTCTATGTAATTTGCTCATACCCTTTTCTAAGGATCCCACTTTCAGTTGTTCTATCTACTAGTTTGGCACAGAGGTTTAACATCACACATAAACGCAGCTTGTCATAGAGGTTAAACACTGAACACACACACACACACACACATACAGGTTTAAGACTACATGTTGCCCGGCCCTGCAGCAGTCCTGGGTTTTATTCCCATGGCCTATTTATTTACTGTATGACTATTAGCAAGTCACTTTACCAGACATGGCTTCCGGTTTGTTTACATCTGTATATGTTATGTATGGGTGCTGCATTTTTCATCGTACATTCATTATAGAAAATGTTTACTTAGGGAGATTATTTTGTTAGACTGCTTGGTCTTCACAGGATGCAGGCTTTAGCTTTGCAGGATCACTATATAGGGTGAGTGGGACTTTGCCCTTTCCTCACTAATTTGTGATATTAGAGTTTATTTACTTATTTAATTTTTTACATTTGTTGACTGGGATAGCCCGACTGGGCAGGTGCCCATTTTCAGTGGAGGCCCGGGGAGAAAAGCTCCAACAGATACAAAACAAAGCAGAACATGCAGCACGTCTAGTATAAAGTACAGCAGTTATAAGTACAAAGGAACACATACTGTACACAAGCATAGATAAACATATATATTTTAGTAGCAAAGCATTTGCATACAATGAATAATATAAGATTTGCTTAGAGTATTGTAAGTTAGGTTTACTTTAAATAGGTAGATATAACATTTATTGTGCAGAAATAAACACTGTCTAATGTATTGCTGAGGAGCTAAGATAGTTGATTATTAACTGAACTAAAACTGTTTGTAAAAAGCTGAATTTAAAAGTGTTGTTCCAACAAACAGGCTATAATGAAACCAGAGCTCTACAAAATCACAGTAGTATTTTTATACCTTTTTGAACTTTATTGTCATTGTTTTTGAGAAGCTTGTTGAAAAAGAAATATATGACTTGTATAGTACTGGTAGTAAAAAGTAAAAAAGGTTTTCATAACTTTATTAAGAAATACAGTCTTTATGTACAAATCAGAGTATTGTATCTCTGGACAAAGTTAAGTTTGTTTGTTTGTGTTTTTCGGCTTTTCCCGGTTAGGGGTCGCCACAGCAGAACTCCGGCCCGCTGATGATTGGTAGTGGATTTTTACGTACCGGGTTACCAGCCCTGACGCACAACCTTCAGTGTAGGCACGCCCCATTCACGTTTGCCTCCACACAGAAGACGCTCTAGCTGAGAATCGAACGGGACAACATTTTGCTATGAGGCGACAACGCTACCGCAGCACCACCACCACCACAGGGTACTGGACAAAGTTAAGTATGTAAATGTGTCTTACATTAAGTATTGCAGACTATAAGCTTGTTAGTTCTGATGAAGCAAAAATGTTGGTAAATGTGTAAAAATGCAGGTTAGTAATATGTTAAAGCAGGGGCATATAACACAAGATAGTTTTGATTATTTATATTCTGAACCATCTATAATTCCATTCATTTATGGTATTCCTCATGTACACAAATGTCTTAGTGATCCTCCATTATGCCCCATGGTGTCAGCAAGGGGGTGGGCGACAGAGCCCATCTCTAAACACCTGGAAAATCAACTTAAGCAGGTGTTTACATCATATACTATTATTAAAGATAATACTGACTTTTTGCAACAGTTATACAAGTGGACATTAGATCATACCACTGTTACTTGTTATATGGTTACCTTAGATGTTGACTCACTTTTTTACTTGTATCCCTAACAATTAAGGTACAAGTGTGGTCAGATCCTATATTCTGAGACAACGTTCACTAAGAAATATTGATGTGGATTTAATATCTGACATGTTGAAAATTGTACTAGAGAACAATGCATTTCTGTTTCAAGAACATACATATAAGATATTTATTTATTTAACATTTGTTTACCGGGAAAGTCTGACTTGGAACAAAGCCATTTTTCAGCTTGGCCCGGGGAGAAATGATCCAGATGCATGTCTTTGAATTGTGGGAGGAAACTGGAGCACCTGGAGAAAACCCATACAAATGCAGGGAGGACATGCAGACTCCACACAGAAGGCACCCCAGCCGAGAATCGAACCGGAGAACCTCTTGCTGTGAGGTGACAACGCTACTGCTGCACTACTGTGCCGTCCAACCAATAAGTTGCTGGCATAGCCATGGGTACTCCAGTGGCAAACAATTATGCCAACATTGTGATGAATAGCTGGGAAGTTGATACAATTTTCTCTAGTTTTATTTTATTTATTTATTTATTTTATTTATTTATTGCAGTTGGTTTACCAGGATAGTCCATTGAGCCTTAAAGAACACATTTTCAATGGAGTCCTGGGGAGAAAAGCTCCAAAAAAAACAAAAGTACATACAATATTCGACAGAGACAGTCTAGGGACAGAAAGTTATTAATACAATGTAGGCAGAATAAAGTAAAACTAATCAGATATATAATAGCAGTCATAACAATTAATACATTGAGAGAAAAAAAACATGCTAGCAATAGAACAAATGCAAAACATTAATACAATTTAGAGAACAAGCATAGTAGCTAAAAGTAGGATGTGATATTAAAGGACATTAAGTAGAGTTAGTTATGTGGGGTGGGAGCAAGAGCATTCCCACTGTGATGCTAGGTGTAAGAAAAGAGACTTCTTGAAGGTAGAGTGGTTAGAGGTGGTGCGGATGTTTGGTGGTAAGGAGTTCCAGAGGCGAGCGAGGCTGAAGGAAAGAAGTGTTTTGCCTGGGGGATGAGTAGGTTTATGCACTTCTAGTAGATTTTGATTATTAGACCTTAGAACTCTGTTAGGTAGGTGCATTTTAAAGGCAGAGGAAAGGGAGGGACAGAGGGAAGGGTTTAGAATAAGCTTATGGGCTAGAGTTAGTTGAGTGTAAGTTAGTTTTTTGGGAAGTTCTAGCCATTTTAGCTTATGGAGGGAGAGACAGTGGTGAGTGGAAGACTTATGACTGGTGGCGAATTTTGCAATTTTGTTATGGCAGGAGGTAAGCTATTTTATTAATGAGGACTGAATATTAGTAAGTAGTGGGGCACCATAGAGAAGGGAGGGGATAAGGAAGGAAGTAGAGAGAGTGATTTTAGTGGCGGATGTGAGGTGGGTATTCTGTCTATAAAGCATGCCAAGTTTTTGATGTGTTTTTTTGATGTTTGTTTGTAGGTGGGAGTTAAATTTAAGTTGGTTGTCGATTTGGACCCCAAGTAGTTTGGTCTCTGACACTGTTTCGAGAGGTGTGTTGTTTTGACTAGTAATTAAGAATTCATTTATGTCGGGAGGAGTAACTTTGGAGGGAGTAAATAACATTAGTTTGGTCTTGGTAGCATTGAGAGCTAGATGATTGCTTAGCATCCATTGCTCTGTGGAAGAGAAGGCATCTTGAGTAAGTTTTTGTAGTGTAGTGATAGAAGAGGCAGAGCAGATGATAGTAGAATCATCCGCATATTGGATGATGCTAGAGAAAGGGATTGATTTGTGGAAGTCGTTGATAAAGATATTGACGAGAAGAGGACTCAGTATGGAGCATTGTGGAACTCCGGTAGGGGTACTAAGGAAGGAGGAAGTGGCTTTTTTCCATTTTACAGCTTGATTTCTGTTAGATAGATAACTAGAGAACCAGTTCAAAGAGGAGGAGGATAGGTAGAGTTTGGAGAGTTTAGTTAAGAGCAGGTTGTGTGAGATAGTATCGAGGGCTTTGGAAAGATCAAGGAGTAAGGTGGAAACAATTTGTCCAGAGTCGCGGGCTTTATCAACGATTTCAAGGAAGGAGAGAAGGGCAGTCATGGTGCTATGATTAGGTCTGAAACCATGCTGTGTGGGAGTTATAAGATTATTGTCTAGGAGGTGGGGAAGGAGTTGAAGTTGCACACATTTTTCAAGGATTTTTGAAATGGGGGACAAGATGGCTATGGGACGGAAATTAGTGACGTTATTATTGTTACCACCTTTGTGTAGTGGTATAATAAAGGCTTGTTTCCAAATTTGGGGAACTATGCATTCTTGTAGGGAACGGTTAATTAAGATGCTAATGGGGTAGGCAAGACTTTCAGCAGCTATACTAAGAAAGTAAGAAGGGATATTGTCAGGAGCATTGGTACATAGTTTCAATTTCTGAAGGAGTTTCTTGATAGTAGATGTAGGTATGGGATTTAAAGAGAAGAGAGTGCAGTCTGGGGGGGGGGGGCCCAGAGAGCAGAGGAGAAACGAGAGACTATCAGTAGAGCAGCAGCATTTGTAAAGGGTAAGTGAGGTGGCTTAGCTAAGGTTGGAAGAGTGGGCTAAGGTATTAGGTGAAAAGAGAGGGACAGAGATGTGTGAGCTGTAAAGCAGAAGGCGACAGTTTTTAAAATAGGTTATTATTTGTATTTTAAAGTTGTAGTTTGAAAACTACTAATTCAATGGAGAGTTTAGATGTAGAAATAGGTCTCAATTTAGTGAAAAAGGGGGTGCCCTGTAGTGGACTATGCACAAGCAAAAGGCTCACCAGGGCGTACTAGGCAGATGAGATAGGGGAAGGGGAGAGGAACAGAACAGAGATCTAAGTGAGGAATGGAGGTCAAAAGAAAAATAGTTGAGGGGTTAGGCTGCTGGCATTCCTGACAGGGAATGCATTACTACAGCTAGCAGAGTAGAGTAGTTCTGGTTTAGCAGATGCACATACTTTCTTAAGTTCTGTTTAGAGTCTCTAGTAACACGTTTCTTCAAGAGGGAGTTGAGGCAGCAGGGAGTATTGCTTTGGCAATAGGGAGTTCAGCTTAGAAGGTCCAGTTATCCACCCAGGCAAAGACACAGGGGGAAGATTCAGGGCAGGAAAGTTTCTTAAGTTCTGTTTAGAGTCTCTAGGTACACGTTTCTTCAAGAGGGAGTTGAGGCAGCAGGGAGTATTGCTTTGGCAATAGGGAGTTCAGCTTAGAAGGTCCAGTTATCCACCCAGGCAAAGACACAGGGGGAAGATTCAGGGCAGGAAATTTTCTTAAGTTCTGTTTAGAGTCTCTAGGTACACGTTTCTTCAAGAGGGAGTTGAGGCAGCAGGGAGTATTGCTTTGGCAATAGGGAGTTCAGCTTAGAAGGTCCAGTTATCCACCCAGGCAAAGACACAGGGGGAAGATTCAGGGCAGGAAAGAGAGGAGAACACACTCATAGCCGAGGATGCACAGCAGCCAGAACGGGCTTTTAATATTATAATTCTAATATTTTTTCTTAAAAATATTTTTTCTTAAAAATGTAGTTTTCTACAAAAGGTTTGTCGATGACCTATTGTTTTTATGGGATGAGCTAAGGGAAATACTAGTATATGTCCTGAACTTAGTTATAAAAAACATGTTACACTTAATAAACTGTGTTATAAATAGAAAAATAGAACAAAAGAAAACGGTAATAAGAAAAAAGGAACTTTTAAATGTAATGACTGCACTTTCTGTAAATGTGTATATATAGTGTGTGTGTGTGTGTGTGTGTGTGTGTGTGTGTGTGTGTGTGTGTGTGTGTATATATATATATATATATATATATATATATATATATATATATATATATATATATACAGAAAACACTGTAGTGCATCCAGTGAAGAATGTTATATTTTATTTGAAAGCTTATGGAAACTACAACACAAGAGACATAATATACATGGCAAAGTGTTCTAAATGTCCAGCATACTATATGGGAAAGACCAATCAAAGGTTCAAAGACAAAATTTGTAGCCAAAGGAAAATAGACACTAATTCTCTCTATAAACATATAGCAGGTACAGATGACACACGTTTGTGTCTTTCGGCTTTTCCCGGTTAGGGGTCGCCACAGCGGAACTCCGGTCCGCTAATGACTGGCAGTTGATTTTTACGTACCGGCTTGCCAGGCCTGACGCACAACCTTCAACGAAGGTACGCCCATTCACACATGTCTCCACGCAATAGACGCTCTAGCTGAGAATCGAACCGGACAGAGTCTTACTGTGAGGCGACAACGCTACCGCAGCACCACCACACAGATGACACACATAAGTTTGAGTTTTTGATTTTACATTCTACTCCTACACATCTTAAAGGAGAGGGCAAGAAAAATTTACAGAAAGACAATAAAATAAATGGATATTAAGATTTAGAGCTCATCATCCACCTGGCTTGAATGATGCTTATACTCTTAAACCAGATCTTAGAAATAAAGATAGCATGATTTTTGTATGTATTTGTTCATATACATCACTATATTTGAAGCTTTTTAATGTATGTATAGGGTGCTGTTTGTATGTATGTATACATGTAGTATATAATTGTATATAGATTCATATATGTTGTTTTCTAAGTATATTTTAAAATACCTGGGCATTTAAATGTTTTAATTCTATAATGGTTTAATTGATCATGTGACTTGTGCTATCAGCTTTTGTTGTGTTATATAAGGATGAGCTTTTTACCTGTTTTTTATTCTGTTACTTCATGCCTGAGGAAGCAGTTCTACTGTGGAAGTTTTTTACTAGTGGAATAAACAGATTTGTTGCCACTCTTGTCTCTTGTATACTCTGTTTTTTGCTTTCATAGATAAAAATAGTTAAATATATATATTTTAGTAGCAAAACATTTACATACAAAGGATCATTCAAGATTTGTTTATAGTATTGTAAGTTAAGTTTACTTTAAATAGGTAGATATAACACTGATTGTGTAGAAATAAACACTGTGTAAGGTATAGCTGAGGTGCTAAGATAGTTGATTTATTGCATGGAACCAAGGAGGAAAATTAGGGTGAGAGTAAGTGGAGTAGGTACAGAGTCCAGAGAGAGAATGTACGATAGAGCTAGGAAGGAAGTAATAAGTGAGATAAGCTAGGATTACATCAGGTACAGAGAGGCAATAGAGGTGTGTGTGTGGAGTCTGCAGTGCAGTAGGGATGATAATCAACCAGGTGGTAGACAAGAGCAAAGCCAAGAGTAAGTTAAGTGAGACTTGAGAAGTATTTTGAACTGTGAGGGATTCACACTGGTTAGGATGTGTTGGGGGTAGAGTTACATATCCTGGAGGTCCGACTGGAGTAGAGAAAATCCCCAGAACTGTTACTAACCTTTGTGACTTGTAGAAGAATTTTGTCAGAAGATCTCAGGTGTCTTTTATTAGATTGAGGTTGAAGTAGATGATGGAGCACTGGACACTTGTCAGGTTGGTATAGTATGCCATGGGCCATTATGAGTTGGGTAAATGTTACGAGATTGGGTAACTCTAACCAGTTTAGTTGGAGTAGAGCAGTGCAGTGATGAGAGCTATATGGGGAGTTAGTGGAAAATCTGGCAATCTTATTGTAGCAAGTGTCTAGTTTTGCTAGGTATGTTTTCTTCAGGTTGTTGAAGATAGGAGAGGTGTAAAGCAGGTAGGGAGAAGGCGAATCCTGGCAAGAGACTGTCTTGTGGAGTCGATGAAGTATGGTTTGATTTTGTACTTAGAACCTAGTTTTATATGAACTTTTTTATGATTAGGGCAGATGTTTACAGAATTTCATGTGATCAATTGTGACACCAAGTAGCTTTGTATGTGATAAAGGATCTATCTTGGTATTAATGGATGAATACAGAATGTATTAGAGGATGGGGGTCTGAGGTTTTGTTATTTGAAAAGAGCACTTGTATAGTTTTATTGGGATTAAGAATTAACTGAGAGTCAGAGAGCCAAGATTCTATAGCTGAGAATGAATGCTGGATTATTTCTTGGAGTTGAGAGACTAAGGGTGCTGCACAGATGTATGTGAAGTCATCTACCTACTGTATGATTGTGGTGAGGTGGGTAACAGTATGCAGCTTATTGGTGAAGATACTAAATAAGAGTGGACCTAGGACTGAGCCTGTGGAACACCTAATGTGACAGGTAGTAGACAGGAGAAATCATGTTGCCATTTGACAGGTTGTTGTCAGTCAGATAAGGTAGTCATAGAACCATGCAAGGGCAGAATGACTTAGTTTTAGGGTAAAGAGTTCATTGAGGAGTTTTTGATGGGAGATGGTATAAAATGCTTTGGACATGTCTCGGAAGATGGAGGAGACTAGTTGATCATTATTTCTGAATTGGTTAATTTTGTTTGTGAAACTTAAGCAGGCAGTATGATTGGGTTGGAAGCCATGTTGGGAATTAGAAGGTTATTGGATAGTAAGTAATTCATGAGATGGAAATGGATACATTTTTCTAAAATTTTGGATAGAGGAAATAAACTTGCAATTGGCCTGTAGTTAGAAAGGTCTGTAAAGGTCCCACCTTTATGTAGTGGTATGACATAGGATATTTTCCAGATTTTGGGAACATGCTGTTCTACAATGGAGCGATTGGCCAAAATAGAGACTGGGTAAGATATAGTGTCAGCAGCTAACTTGAGATATTCAGAAGATGAATTATCAGCAGTGAAGGATGTGGGTTTAAGTTTGTTGAGCATTTTATATGGTGCTGATTTTTACAGGTTTGAAGGAGAAGGGTCTATATTATAACAATGAAAGTTTAAAATTGTGAATGCTCTAAATATCAGAAATGCTGGACCTCAAACTTGCTATTGTTGGGGGGGGCTGCACCTCCTGCACCCACCCCCCCCACACACACATATATATATATATATATATATATATATATATATATATATATATATATATACCAACTCTGAAATCACAGTACAGTGAGAAAAGGGCAAATATTCCGATCTTCACTGTACTGCGATCTCACAAAAAGTACTTTGAGATCCAGAATTTTCGATATTTGGAGTGTTTGCAGTTTTAAACTTTCGTTGTTATAATACAGACCCAAGGAGAAGGCATTGGTCATTTCCTTTGGGCTTTTTGGAATGGTTAGAAAAGCACTGCTGTTATTTTTGGTTAAAGATAATATGAAGTTAGTAAAATAAGTATTACATTGAGTAGCTATACTGTCCATAGTATTTGTAGTGGTAGGTGCTGGAGTCAATGATTGACCAGGATGTAGTAGTTGTTTTATAGTAGTCCAGAATTTTTGGGGATTGTTTTGGTATTTTTGTTGGGTTACAATATAGTAGGATTTTTGTTCTAGTTTTTGATCCGTTTCTTGGCTTTATTTCTTAGTTGCCAAGAATAATCTAGCTTGGCTTGTTTTTTATTATACTGATATTGTATACTATGAGGTGCTTGGCTGTTTAATATGCCTAGGAATGTTTTATTAAAGTACAATACAGCATTATCTAGGGGGGAGTAATCTTAGTGGGGTCCAGTCCCCATGCTGGAGGACTGATATAAATGTTTGAGGTGAAAAGTTTTTCTGTTGTGTATTTGTCTATAAGTAGTATTTTTGGAGGAGTGTAAATGTTGTCTGAGCAGGTAGGTGGTCGCTAATCCTATCTGGGAGGCATCCTTGCTGGTAGACAAGTTAGGGTTTATTGATTAAAATCCAGTCTAGTATTGACTGCCTATTGGTGTTTTTGTTGACTCAGGTCAGGGATTGTATTAACCTGGAGAATCTGTACACGTTATTGAAATTTGTGGAGTTATCTGAGGTGCAAGGTAGCCAGTTCACATTAAAGTCCCCCATTGTTTCCAGGAGGGATGTAAATTGCTATAATAGTTATGTATTTATTGGGATTTGCTTCAAATCAACTAAATAGTAACTCATCATTATTGAGTTCTGGAGGGTTTTGTTCTTGGCGTTCAAGTTTCAGTATGTTTTTATAAATAATAGCTATGCCTCCATCACATTTACTCATTCTGTCCAGTCTGTGGATATTGTAGCCTGGGGGTTAAAATGTCATTGTTGCTTATCTCAGGTTTTAGCCAGGTTTCAGTTAAAACTGCTATATCAGGGGAGTAGAGTGAGACAGAAGCATAACCTTCATGTATTTTATTTGTCATGTTTAGAAGTAAAAGGTCTGATTATTTATGGGTTGAATTGGTAGTAATGTGAAGATGAGAAGGGGTAGTGTGTTTGGTCCTTGTTGATTAATTTTGGGGCCTGGGTTTGGGTGGATATCACCACTAAGATTTTAGGTTTGATCCTGAATGTAGTTAAGGGTTTGAGTGTTTCAGTGTTAGTTTAGTATATTTGCGGAGTAGTTGGGGTGTAGTAAATTGATGTGCATATCTATATGTAAAAAATTTCACTTTTGTGGTGTTAAAGAGGTTTGTTGCTATGTTGAAGTATATGAATTTAGTATGGGGGGTAAGGTATGAGAGACAATATGTGAGAAGTAGACTGCAAGTAAGTGATGGTGATAGGATCTTATATTAGAGGCCAGAAAGAGAATAATTAGTAGAGAAGTATGGAAGATCAATATTGTGGAGCTTGAGATAGTGACAGCTATAAGCAGTTTATGGGGTCAGGCTAGGTGGTGAAGTACTGGCTAGTTATGCTGGAATTTCAAGTAAGGAGAAAGATATAGAATGAAATGAGATGTGGTTAAATAGTGGCAGATTGAGGGAGGGGTATCTTAAGGGGATAATGAGGAGGGAGGTACTTAGTGAGTAGTGTGTGGATGGGTATGTGTTGAGGTTGATGATTGGAGAATCAGCAATGATGGGAGTGGTTAGGCCAATATAAATGTATGAGTAGCGATGGTGTGCCGGAAATGGGAATAGGCTATGGGTGCAGAGTGAGTCTGAGCAAAGCGAGGGTGAATGGAACAGGCTGGACCAGGATCCTGTTCATGGGGGTCTTCAAAAAACAATCAGTAAGTCAGGATTACCAAGTGATTATGGTTTTGCAAGTTTAACTGAAAGCTAAGCTGTTTGAACTGAGTAAAATGCTATTTTTTGTAAACCATGTATTAAAGGGAATAAACACTAGTAGCAGGAATGCTATGTGTTTGACTATAGCTGATGAAAGATGCTCATATGTAGAAATTTGTGTACAGGTACAAACTATGCTGGTACTTGAATTACATAAACCATAGCTGCAGGTAATGGGGTTGGTTGAAAGCCGATAGGAAATTAATGGTAGAAATACTGTATAATAGCTATATCAGTTACGATACAAGATGCACTGTTTTGAGAAAGTAAGCTAGGGAATAACAGATAATAGGGAGGAGTGGGGGGTAACCAGACATCCCGGTAATATGCTGTGACTTGAGGGCCACACAACTAGTAAAACAGTAGCATTTACATTAAAAACATACTTAAACTGTAAATATCTGGGCAGTAGCTTTCCCAACTGGCCCAGAATATGTGTTGGGTTGTTTGAGCATCTTATCGCACAGTCAGGAGGCTTGCTGGTTTAGATATATTTGTTTTCTTGAGACCTGTGGATAGCAGACAAAATTGTAAATATGTAGCAATAAACCCAGAATCACTGCTCACACATCAGCAGGGTACATTCGGGTGCCAAACAGTTTGCAGTTGGTATATATAATTAGCAGGGAGTGTGGGGGGATGCAGAGGGGTTTGCAACAATACATAAAACATTGTTTCTTTCTTTTTTTTAATTTTTTTATTGAGTTTTGACCATTTGTGGTTTATATGGTATATGCCGACTTAGTGAGTCAGAGATGTAGTGAAATATAATTTTATATATTGGTGCTTCTTTCAGGGTTAACATTAGATATGGAAGATACAACGTGGTTGCAACAAATTCAGTAATGAGGAATTTAAATGAAAATGAACCATCTACAAATGTGAGTGATATCACAGTTTTGTCAGCATTCTTGACACTGATGGAAGAAGCTTTGAAGAGGGCAAGAAGTGCTTCATGGCAATTAAAAACACTGAAAGCATATTTCAAACAAAAGATGGCATTGAGAGGTGTATGGGCTCCAAGGACATAAGTGCCAGACCGTTCAAAAAAAACTCATGTCATTTTAATTGAATATTATAAAGTCAAACATGTATATCTGAATGATGACATTACAGCTTGTATTAATCAAGCTTTGCCATTTAAAAATGAGACAAAATACCCTGAATTGTTTGAAACATTTAGAACTAATGTAACTAATTTAGATGTGGAAAAAAAAGAAACATAATTTTTAGGGAAACAGAATGGTCAGGGAATGAAAGCAAAGGCAGACCTAAACTTAAGAGAAATGCCCTGGTGACCATTTTTGTTTGATCTGTTGTATACTCTCCTGACCAAAAATATGTTTTATTTTTCATATTATTGTTATCTCCACTCAAGTGACACAGCTATGTGTGCCAATGTTGCAATAATATTTATGGGATTTTTTGAGGAGGAATAGATTTGAAATTTTGGGAATAATAAATTGTTGGAATGGATTTCATCCTGGTTTAGGTTTCTAGATGATTTAGGTTGGATGGTTTGGGAGGGGCAACTAGATTATTTGAATGAGTTTTAGGGCTTTTTAAACAGTAATAGGTTTGGAATTAAATCTGATATTCAGTTTGACCTTGTAGTCATGATTATTTTTGGATGTACTGGTTCAGATGTCCACAGATGGGAACTTAATTACAACTGTATTTATGAAACCATACTATAGAAATTCTATGCTACAGATGAATAGTTACCATCCGAAACATGTGGCAGAAAATAGACCCAATTTTCAATTTCTGGGAATTAAAAGAATATGTAGTGGTGAGTCAAAATATAACCAGGAAACTGAGTATTTAACTAAGAGTTTCTTTTTCAAAACAAGATATTAATGACAAAAAGTAAAAATAAGGAAAATAAGGGTTAAGTAAAATCCAAGTAAATTCCAAAAGAAAATGCTTTGAACTATAAAGAATAAAAGTGGCAAGACAAAGAAATTATGTTAGTAGATGTATTTCAACTTATGGATCAAATTGTTCTGGTCTCAGACGAACTATGTAATCTTTAATTTTGTGGCTTTCACATTTTAATTTTGGATGAGCTGTGGGTAGATGAATTGATGGTAAACCATTACTTTTCCACATTAAAAGTCTTTCAGACCTCTCATATGCCCACTCAGACTTCTTTCTCTGGTATCTCAAAAATTGTATGCAGTAACTCCTGCATGCTACCAGCTTCATTCCCTTCACCTTAAGAGTGGCACTGGTTCCTCCTTTAAATAATGATTCCTTCAGCTAATATCTTAACAGATGGTCATTCTCCCCTTCCTTCACCACCTGCAGTCCAGACTTCATCAAATAGCTTGGAGCAACATCTAACACTCTAAGATCTTAACATTAGTTATGGCTGTGATACTAGTAAGCGTAAGTCCTAATTTATATTCAGATAATTGTTGTTTGGCAACTTATCTGGAAAGCCTTGTTCCTCAAAAAGTCATTGTGGACTACGCATATTTCATTTACTGATTTATCATAAGCTTGTTTTCATGCTGAATGTTGAAATTTAAAGGTTATATTTTGCATTTACATTTTAAATTATACTAGCAGTTGGTATGAATACGTTGCATGCTTCTTATTTACAACAGTACTGCGACATGAGCTCCATAATCTCTGTCTTAGAGAAAAAGTCTGGATTTATTATTTTATTTTTGCAAAGGGATTGTTAATAACTGTGTGACAATGCAACATTCAGAATCTATTTCTGTTACATGGGCTAGTTCTGACAGCACCTCTTCCTGCACTTTTGAAACTTGCCTTCTTAGCTTGGCAGTTCTTAACTCAGCCCACGTCTTTTGACTTTGTCCCTTGCTCTGACCCACTGTTTTCCTTCCCTGTACTGATCACCTCTAACTGGTACCATATTACAACATCTGTAAACTTCCTGCTCTTTTATTCCTTTTATTTTTCACAACGTGTAAAGAGACAGCAAACTAAATAACCAGTATTAGAAGAAGCAAGCCGGGATCCACGAACCAATATTTATTGAGGGCTTTCGTTTTTTAAAATAAAAAAACTTCATCAGAATGATTACAAATGAACAATGACTGAGTCAACTTATATAGTAATCTTGCTTACAAAAATGTTAATTTGCAATCAGCTTAAAGGTGTAGTCTCTAAAACACAAATACAATAAATACATACCTTAAAATACATAAAATGTATGATGTATAATATGTAAAATCTGTTAAAAACATATATATGTAAACTCACAGGAAACATTTCATTGTACATTATATATTAATTATATAAATATTTGCTTATATATAAAAATATAAAAATATATATATATGTTGTGAACTGCATATTGATCACATATATCCTTCTGCCCTTAGTCTAAGTATAGGGCTGATGGAAATATTACTATTAAGGCCTGGGTATTTGGTAGCATTAGTCCTCATCTGCCACCTTAATTCATAAAACTCTAAAAAGTCATTAACTGGACCCTCCTATCCCCCATTGATACCTGCTCTAAAATTGTGAACTTAAAGTTGTGTCCCTCATTATTATTAATGTGAACTGCCAAGGCATTTTTAATGTCCTGCTTCCTGATGTCATAGCAGTGCTGATAGACCCCACTTCTAAGGGCATTGATAGTCTTGCCAATGTAAAAACATGGACACAAGGGCAAGATAAACTACAGATTTGCTGCTGCAACAAAATTTCTTCTTATAGAAATATTCCCATAATTAGGAATATCAATCTCAGTGCACTCCATGATATGTTTACATTGAAGGCAAAATCCACATTTTGACATACCCCCCTACTTTGGTGTCAATAATATTGTTTCTCTCTAATATATTTTTGAAGGAAATATCCTTCTGATAGACAATTTTTGGAGCCATTCCCACTATTTCAAGATAATCTTGACTGGTGTGAAATAAATTCCAGTTATGCTGAATAATCTGGGTAATGTCAGTGAATTGTCTGTTAAACTTAAAGATAGCTGACCTTTTAAAGTCAATTCCTTCCTTGGGTAGACTTTCATTTTGAATAATACTTTTACCAAGTAAAGGAAAATAATACCCCCCATGCCTTTTATCTGTAACTTCCTGTAAAATAGGTTTCAAAAACAGTTCAGGGTAGCCTCTTTGCAAAAGCATGTTCTTCAATACTTCAATTTGCTGTAAGAAATCCTCCCATTCACAAGTCATACGGGCCAAACGAACAGCATGGCCCTTTACCAAGGATTTCTTCTGATGTAGTGGGTGGAAACTGTTGAAGTGCAGGAGGGTGTTAGAGTAAGTAGGTTTTCTAAATAGTGTTGTTGTAAAATCTTTTTTATACTCATTTTTCTTGATGGTAATATCCAAATAATCTATTGTATCTTTCCCTACTGAATATGTAAAATCTAAAAAAACTGCACTTTGCTTTATATAGGACAAAAAGCTATTAAGCTCTTCCATACTACCATGCCACAGGATAATGATGTCATCCAAATATCTGCCATAAAACTTCCAATATTGAGCATATTGGCTATTAAAAATTAATTCTAGCTCCCAAAAGGCCAGAACAATATTTGCAAATATAGGGGCAGATATAGCCCCCATTGCTACGCCCTTGCATTGTTTGAAGAGCTGGGCTTCATATACTATTACATTGGTGTCTAGAACCAGTTCCATTAAGGTTCTAATCGTCCTAACAAGCTTGTGTCTGATATTGGTATATCTACATAAAAATAGGTAAAAGCACTCCACACCCAGTTCATGTGGGATAACAGAGAACAAATCCCTGACATCAGTTGTCACAAAAATGAGACCGTCGTCATACATGTCCTTATTTATTTTCTTTAGGAAGTCCCATGAATCCTTTAAAACCCAACCACAATTATTTAATGTTGATTTTAGTTGAGCGTCTATAAATCTGGCAATAAAATATGTTTTAGATGTCTTTGCATCAACAATAGGCCTAAGAGGTGGGTTACTTATATCCTTATGTAGCTTTGGTATACCAAAAATAGTAGGAATTTTTGGGGACCTGACTGCCATAAAATTATAGTCATCTAAGCTAATTTCCCTGTTTAACAACAATTCATCTAGAATTACATCAGCTTTCCTATACAATATGTTTTTCTCATTCAAACTAATCTCACAATATACATCAGTATATAATATACCAAAATTTTTTTCTATATAGGAATTAGTATTCATGATGACCAAACCACCCCCTTTTGTCAGGTTTCATGACTTCGACTGCCCTATTGTTGCATACATCTCTGACTAGTTTACTCTCATATAAAGTTAAATTATCATCCAAATCTGAATACTTCCTCTTGTTTTTAAGGAGCTTACATATGTCATGTTCACACATTCTCTCAAATGTTTGTATCAAAGGGTTCAAGGGGGGTTAAATTTACACAGTTCATGATCTATAGAATTAAAATACATTCCTTTAAATAAAAACTAAGTTTAACTTCCTTGTATAAAGCTTTAAATTAATTAATACTTCAAGTACTGCATTTTTGCATGGGACAAAAGAAAGCCCTTTATCAAATATATCTGCCAATTTCTGGTAAAAAATAGAGTCAGTATAATTATAAATACTAAAATCACCACAGGTATTTTTTAAAATGTTGCATGTGTCATGAAAGCCCTCACTCACAGTGTCATTACATACGAAAAGTGCATCAGGAATTAAGTTTGGGGTCATGAGGTTAAGGTCAAATGTTGTAGAACTATCCAAGTCATTAGGTACATTTGATATTTTAAAAACATTTGATACATTTAATAAATTTAATACATTCAATACATTTCCCCCTCCCCCTCCCCCTGTGATTCCAGTTGTAATAACCCGTACCCCCTCTCTGGTTCCTCAGTTGCTCAGACCTCCTCAGAGGAGGATACTCTAAAGGGTCAGGGTGAAATTCATCGAAATTATCATCCCTATTGACATTGGGGACATGCAGATTATCATTGACAGAATTATTTGTGTAAAATGTCTGTCTATATTGTCCCAAGGGGGGTGGGGGTAGGCTTTCCGTTGGGCATGGTCATTCTCATCTCTCTTTAATTTATTGTCCTTTTCCATTTAAGATCACAAATATTATTATCCACCCTTTTAAAAATATTGAAATAGTCATTTTGTTTGAGTTCAAATAACAAATCTGAATGTATACTGTCATCAAGAGTCTTTACCTTGGCTGATAAGCCAAGTAACTTTCTTTCATTGTCTCTAATAAAACAGTCTAAAAGTTCACAGCCATGTTTATTAAATAATTCAAGAAGTTCAACATGTAATAAAAAGTCTTTGACTAACCCTGTTGGATACTTCCATGTGCGAAGACCTTTTGGAATTTCCTCTCTTCGCTTACACTCCCTTAAATAGTTGTTTTCTAGCTGTAATTTCCGATATTCCAATACACTTTTTTCAAATTGTTTTAGTTGGTCATTCAACGAGCCGTTACCTTCAGGACTTCGTTGTTCTGGGATAGAACTCCATTCACGTTCAGTCTCCAGCCACTGATTTAGTGCGTCTCTTCCGTTGTAGGAAGTAGCGGCCCCCCTGTTATCAGAACTGGAAGCCATATGTAAATTAACCTCACCCAATTGGTTAGGTTGCGATCTGCATTCTTGCTGCCATTATGCCAGTGTAATGCCACTAAAAACATTCTCTGCCTCATCTCCATGGTCATCCAACCAAGCAGGACATAGAGGCCACTCTTGTGTAGGTTGTTGGATCAATCTACCCATTAAGAGTGCTAAATTCTCCACCGTTGAGTTCAAAGTCTGTAGTGACTGTGCTAGTGTTGCAATGGTAGGTGGTTCACTAAGCACTGCTCCTTCCATGCCAAACAACTCACAACATGTAGAAAAACAGTAAACTAAATAACCAGTATTAGAAGAAGCAAGCCAGGATCCACAAACCAATATTCATTGAGCGCTTTCGTTTTTTGGAATAAAAAACTTCATCAGAATGATTATAAATCAACAATGACTGACCCAACTTATATAGCAATCTTGCTTACAAAAATGTTAATTAGAAATCAGCTTAAAGGTGTAGTCTCTAAAACACAAATACAATAAATACAAACCTTAAAATGCATAAAATGTATGATGTGTAATATGTAAAATCTGTTAAAAACATATATCTGTAAACTCACAGGAAACATTTCATTGTAAATTATATATTAATTATATAAATATTTGCTTATATATAAAAATATAAAAATATATATATGTTGTGAACTGCATATTGATCACATATATCCTTCTGCCCTTAGTCTAAGTATAGGGCTGATGGAAATATTACTATTAAGGCCTGGGTATTCGGTAGCATTAGTCCTCATCTGCCACCTTAATTCATAAAACTCTAAAAAGTCATTAACTGGACCCCCCCATCCCCCATTGATACCTGCTCTAAAACTGTGAACTTAAAGTTGTGTCCCTCATTATTATTAATGTGGACTGCCAAGGCATTTTTAATGTCCTGCTTCCTGATGTCATAGCAGTGCTGATAGACCCCACTTCTAAGGGCATTGATAGTCTTGCCAATGTAAAAACATGGACACAAGGGCAAGATAAACTACAGATTTGCTGCTGCAATAAAATTTCTTCTTATAGAAATATTTCCCATAATTAGAAATATCAATCTCAGTGCACTCCATGATATGTTTACATTGAAGGCAAAATCCACATTTCGACATATCCCCTACTTTGGTGTCAATAATATTGTTTCTCTCCAACATATTTTTAAAGGAAATATCCTTCTGATGGACAATTTTTGGAGCCATTCCCACTATTTCAAGATAATCTTGACTGGTGTGAAATTCACAGAAGGATATATGTGATCAATATGCAGTTCACAACATATATATTTTTTTATATTTTTATATATAAGCAAATATTTATATAATTAATATATAATTTACAATGAAATGTTTCCTGTGAGTTTACATATATATGTTAACAGATTTTACATATTATACATCATACATTTTATGTATTTTAAGGTTTGTATTTATTGTATTTGTGTTTTAGAGACTACACCTTTAAGCTGACTGTTAATTAACATTTTTGTAAGCAAGATTGCTATATAAGTTGGGTCAGTCATTGTTCATTTGTAATCATTCTGATGAAGTTTTTTATTTTAAAAAATGAAAGCGCTCAATGAATATTGGTTCGTGGATCCTGGTTTGCTTCTTCTAATACTGGTTATTCCTTTTATTTTTCCTATTGCCTACTTCACTGTCACAACCTCCCACTAACATTTTACAACTTCTTGGTATTATTGCTTACTGATTTCTTTGGTCTTGTTTTATGTCCTTTTTCTACACATGATTCATACTTTGTGGTCCATTCTGGATTGTATGCACACCTTGGTCCTTAATTCTTTCTTATATGTATTACTGAAAGTAGAAGCATGGCCAAACAACAAACTACGAAACATCATAATGTAAATGAGTGAAATATTTAGGTTGATAATGTGCAAGACTAACTTTATTATAAATCTATAAAAGCAGAAGTTTTGCAAGGAGGCAAGTCTCCCTGTACTCTGACACCCCCATATCTCTAAATAAACACCAAGATTGCACAGCCATAGATTAAGGACAAACTTTCTTACACTCACAGTTCTGTGATTTCACTGAATTAAGTGACTAAGGATGGGAGTCAATTAAAACAGATAATATATTCTCATTTCTATTAAAACCTGTACAGTATTTATTATGTGTTCCAATGGCAACTACCTTTTCTGCTTCATTCATTACTGTTTAACTACATTATACTATTCATCCATTTAGTCCACAGAAACCATGAAGACACCAAAAGAAGTTTCATGTTCTATGGAATCATTCTACATGTTGTAGCTAGCTATAATCTAGTTTTCCGTTCCATGCTCTTATCTCATTCATTTTACATTCTCTACAGAGCAGGTTAGAACATTCCCGTTAACATATAGTGTATCATTGCTTCACACAATACATTACAGGATCTTATTGCCATTTCTGTGAAGCAGTGGTTTCTCAAGTTTCTCAGAAAAACTTAAAATGCTCTCCTTGCAGATGTTACCTATGTGCTCTTTTGTTTCTTCTCCCCTCCCTGTGATCAACTCCTTCTAATGAACAGGTGGCATGTCCAGATCATATCCCTCCTTTCTGCTGCCATGACAAAGGATGTCTGTAACTGTCCTGAACGCTTTAAGTTTTGTGTCAATGAAACTTGTGAAAGTTGTATATCAGAAAACAAAACTTAACAGATGGGGTCAGACTGACTGCTAGCTTTACTGGCAAAACTCTAGGATTGATAAATTCTGTGGATAACATACTACAGATCCATTCACTTACACTGGCATGCCTTATGTCTGCTTGGCTGGGTACAGTTTTAGGCAGACATCACTTCATTCATATTATAAACATACTTCATTATATAAAGAAAACGCACCAAAAACTGGGCATGTTATATAGAATCAGCAAATTCCTGACATCCAACTCTAAACTAGTGCTAGCCAATCCTATCTCCTCCCTGCCCTCCTCTATTGCTCCCCTCTATTTTCCAATTTACAATATAACCTGCTGGCAAAACTTGACCAAACTTATAACAAAATTGCTAGATTTGTCACCAGCAGCCCCTATAAATCCCATCACTGTTCTGCTCTCAAAAAACTACATTGGCTTGAATTCCCATACCTTTGGACCAAATGTCAGTTGATCCAAGCTTTCCAAATTCTTAATTTTAACTCTGACTGTCCATCTCTGTCCAACCTGATCTCCTGGTACACCCCTACCCGATCTCTGCGCAGTTCTGATAAACTCTTTCTACAAGTCTATAAACCCAATATTATCTTAGGTAAAATACTTTATAAACACTCCATCTCCCTTATTTGGAATAATCTTCCACTCCATATTAGAAGTCATACCTCTCTTCCTAACTTCAAACATGACCTTATTTTGTACCTCCATAACAACCCTTTATGTACCTGTTATCATCCTACTTAACTCCTCCCTTTCCATATTCCCATTTCTTCACTAGACTTATCATTAAGACCTTTTTCCTCTTTCTTATCTTACTTTATCCAATCTGCTCTTCTTTCTATACCCTCCCTCTTTATATAATTTACTTTATCCTACTGCTCTTCTTTTTTCCTTCCTCCTTCCTCTAGATCACTTCATTCCTCCTCTACTCCTATCTTCTTTTGCACTTTCCTTCTTCTGACCTTGTATATAGCTTTGTATTATTCCTTGGATTACAGTTATTTTTCTTATCCATTGTATCCATAAGTTTGTTTTGCTCTTTATACTGTTAACTTGTCTGTATTTGTATGTTTTGTTCGGGGCTTTTCCCCTCGGGTCTCCAATGAAAATGGGTAATTTCTTACCCAGTTGGACTAACCCGGTTAACAAATGTGAAATAAATAAATAAAATAAATAAATCACAAACATTGGACAAACTTACTACAGTGCTTGTATTCAGACTAATATTCCTCTACTGCTAGCCTATTCACAAGATCAGGAAGATCAGATTACAGCAAGCCTTCTTAATCCTTGCTATATGGAATGTGTAGTACAACATATATATCTTTGAAGTTTCTTTATTTATTTATTATAAGTGTAATATATTAAGCATTCCATATTGTCCAGCATAACATCTGATTAAGCATTTTAGGGGTAACTTAGTTCTTCACAGAAGAATCAGTCAGCTATGTCTAAAACCTAATGGCATTATAGAGCGACTCATAGGCAGCACAGGCAAGGTGGTATGGCTGGTATGCCGTGCCCTATTTTAAAAGCACTTCCTGGAAACAAGACATTTTTCACTGTGTTGATGGGACATAGAAATGCAATCCTTCCTACAAATGGAATTTCCTGAGCGAGACTTTTGTTTAATTGCAGCTATATTAAGAAGTTGCTTTCAGGGCCCAGTTCTGACTGAAACCAGCTGAAACAATGAAACAGAGAAACTGCTATCAGCAAGACAAAACAAATTCCTATAAAACTGTTATGATATTAGCTAGGATGTAAAATGTCTGCAGGGCATCTACAATTATCCTTGCTAAAATACCTAACATATATTTATTAATTTATTTATTTGCTTTCTGTATACTGTCTAGGCTGGCTAGTCTGATGACCTTTTTCAGCCTCAACTTGAGTTCAAAAAGCAAGCATAGACAATCAGAAACAAGAATACAGACTATAAACAAACTATATACAAATAGACTACATTGCAAATAAAGCAGCATTGTAACACATGGTACACTACACACAGAATATACTGAAGAGAGTAACAGTGCAAAATAAACATGTAACTGTAATTTATACAACAAATGTACAACTTTCAATTCATATGCAGTTATCTAAATTAAATGTCTTAATACATATACAAGACCATGACATTTGCCTCTCAGCTCTTATGAAACCTTGTATACACATGGCTTCCTTGTGTAGGTGTTCTCTTAGTGTTCTTTTTAAAGGTTTCTAAAGTTTGATATTTTCTTACTTCAATTTGGGATGTGGTCCTTTTCTTCCATAGCTGTTTTGAAACGAGGCCGGGTTAACATGATGTTCTCATCTTGTTTCTGTTGCTGAGAGCACAGGATTGCTCTTTCTGAAGAAGTTTAGCTCTCAGAGGTAGCTAATAACTTAGATGTATTCTTTAAAATAGAACAGTTCCCAAGAGAAGGCTAGCCCTGCTTGGAACTGGAAGCCATTTAGGAAATCACAATAGTGTGTGCATGTATTGGTCAATAACAAACATCTGCATATTTTGTTTACAATTACCTGTATCCATTGATTATTGTAAGAAGAATGAAAATGTAAAATGGGAAGCCATATTCTAGTTTTGGGAGAAGTTTGTTTTTTTTGCTACAGCTGTGCAGGCAGCAGAAAAAAGAATAATAAGAAATCCTGAAGTAGAATTTTAGTTAGACACATGACTTGTCTACTAACATTGTCAGCATGGCCTGTAAATGTTAAGGAAGGGTCCTGATTGACACATAGTTACTTACATTCAGCGATTTTGAAGATGATATTATTCTGAGTTGTCTTTAATGAGCAGGGATGGTAGGTATTCCAATTTCTGTGTTGTGGAAAATAGCATGGCATTAGTTTTTTTGAGGGTTGATTAGTAGTTTGTTGGTTGAAGTTCATAGGCAGACATCAGTGAAGCTTTTGTAAGTTTACTTAAAGAGCTGTGTGTGATTTACTAGAATTTATCAATAACATATGCTCAGACTTCATGATAACACCAAGACAGGACAGGCTAGAAGAAAGGTCATTATTTAGCTTTTGTAAGTTTACTTACAGAGCTGTGTGTGATTTACTAGAATTTATCAATAACATATGCTCAGACTTCATGATAACACCAAGACAGGATAGGCTAGAAGAAAGGTCATTAATAAAAAATAATGAACAGAAGGAGACATAAGGCAGAACCTTAGATGACTGTAATATTAAGGATCTCATCTTGTGACAAAGAGTTATTGGCATTAACTTAAAGTTCTATCTTTGAGGTAGTCTTGCAAACATTTAATTGTGCTGTCTTCAAAATTAAACATTGGTAATTTGCTGAGTAGTATATTATGGTTATTGCTCTCAAATGCCCTGTTCATGTCTACAAACAAAACCAGGAACAATGAGGGCTTCACTGACATTACTGTTAACTGCAATCTGTAGCAGTCAATCCTGCTTTTGTAGTGCTAGAGGCATTATAAAAGCCATGTTGACAGTCAGAAGGTAGGCCATATTTATTTAAGTGCTAAAATGACTGCTTGTACAAAAGTTTTTCAAAGATTTTTGAATTCAGTTGGATAGGGTACTTTTGGGAGATGAAACATAACAACATGTTTGAAGGTAGGTTGCATAGGTTCCACATATGAGGGACAAGTCAAAAAGTGCGTAAAAGGCTCATCAATTTTTAACTACATTTCTAAAGAGAATGGGATGAAGCTTACTGTACCTGGCAGAAGAGTTTAGTTTTTTAACAGTGCTTTGGTTTGTTTGACATCAATTTGGGGAAAGTAAAATGTCATGGAATAGTCAGCCTGTGTGGATAGCTATGAAAGGAGTATCACTGGGTGGGCCATGTATGGTAACCACATAAGATATAGGAAACTTATCTGTTATTTTTTGCATTATAGATTAGGAAGAACTGTAGTCTTCTGATAATGAAATAACATACACAGCATCTAAATGTCAACATCAAAATAATTTGTGATTTATGTTATACTGGTTGGCCACAAGTGACTGATCAGAATGTTTGTTAACTTATAGTGAAATGTCTTAATTATTATTTTGCCTCTTTAAAATCACCCTTACACCTTGAAAACCAGAAGAGGGAGAGAAATACATGTCCCTTTATAACCACAGAAACACAAATACTGATTTCATAAGTTGCCAAGGACCACAGACAATGTACAAATGCAGAGAAAGAAAGAAAAGGCACAGCAGACGAAGCAAAATATATTGCTCTTCCTTAATATCAAATGTTTCTGGGCAGAACTAAACAGTGTCCATTGTAGAGGTTAACACAATATAAGGCCTACTACTTTACTCGATTAAGACCAAATTACAGATTCCAAGAAATATTGTCAATCACTTCTCTATATTCAAGTCACTGTGAACATACCACACAGCTAGGCACCTATTTAACATTACACCTTGTTTTCATTTCACTGAAGTTCATGTTTGTGAGGTTAAAAAATGGCTTTGAGAAATCCCACACTACAGAAGACCTAGAGCTAATGGTCTGTGCCTTAACATTCTTAAGACTTGCAGTATCTTCACTGCAGTAACCCTAAGATTTAATATCAGTACTCCTCTCATTTGGCACAGTCTCTTATCTGTGACACACACCAAATATTACAGCCTTGTTAAAGCAAGGATTGCAGATTGGAAACATCCTTCAAACCATTGTCCTTTTTTTTCTCTGATATCAAAAATTTTGGGAAAAGTAGAAAGGAGATTCTGATAATACAGATGACTGCAATTAGAGGTACAGAGAATGGGCAAGAGGGGGGGGGGTGGAATTTACTGGAAGAAGCTGGGAAAGGAACAAAGGTATTGGGAAAAATAATTAGGGAGGGAAAGGTAATAGAATGGGAAGCAATCAAGTAGCCATTTGGATTGCAGGCTAGACATTGCCTTCCCTATCAGGGACCGATTTCAGAGTATTGGCAAGGAGAAAGGGATAGGGAAATCCTAAATGAAAGACCTGCACTGGTTGAGTTTTTAACTGAATCTAGAACAGAAGCTGCTGTTAAAAAGGGATAATTAGTAGGGCATATAAAATGTTGCATGATAATAACAGGAATCAATTAGAGGAGGTCAGAAAAGAGATTAGATAAACAATTCACAAAGAAACAATGGGAGGGCATATGTATGACTTTCAAATATGCAACAAAATTTAGAAGATTTAGGGTTTTTGCCTGGAAGTGTTTGCATAGTTCCTTTTTTATATCCCAACCAGACTCCAAAGATTTTTCCTCAGGTAGATGCAGATGTTGGAGATGTAGTTGGGAAGGAAGCGGTACTTAGTAGCATATGTTCTCAGAGTGTAATGAATGATAGACTTTAAAAAATACATACAGAGTACTCTGTTAGGAATACTGGTTAAGCAAATGAGTGTAACTAAGGAAATTATTTTTTTCTGAACTGGGATACAGGATCTGAATTACCTTGACATAGTAACAGTTAAGTATTATTCTGGTGGCTGCATAAAAAAGCAATTACTAGAAAATAGAAATTAAAGTCTAAACCAACTATACTTGGATATTAGTGAATATTATAACAGAGATAAAAGAACAGCAAGTGGGATCTTTAGAAAAGGGTAGGAGTAAATTACATAGGAAAAAGTGTGGGAATAATACGTGCAGAAAAATGTTTTGGAAGAGGAATGCAGTTTAAGAGAAGGCAAGAAATGCATAATTTATGTAATGTTGCTTTGATTATATTGTATAGAACAATATATGTGATGTACAAAGTTTGTAAATGTGAACTTGTTATAGTTTGACTACTTTTATACAAATGTAAGTTTGCCTTTGCTACAAGTGATAATTCAATAAAAGTGCTTAAAAAAATTCTGGGAAAAGTCACAGCCTTACAAAGCAATGTACACCTGAACTGCATTGGATCTCTAAGAAACCAGTATCACAGCTTTACGTCAGGCTGTAAGTACTCGTGTAGCCCTACTATCCATAAAAGATAACGTGCTTAGCACCATGGATGCAGACGAGCAAGCTACAGTTCTACTTGTTGATCCATAAAATCTTTTCATTCTATAGACTATCACAGATTGCTCAGCTGTCTTCAGTCATATGCTCTTAAGGTCACAGAACATCAGGGGTTCAGCGAATTTTTAAGGACAGAAGCTTTTATTTTGTTATTGACTAAACAAAGTCCTCCTTAAAGAGACAGCACAAACCACTGTACTAGCACTCCTTCTGTTGTCTCTTCCTGTTAACACATTTGCAATGAAGTTTAACAAACTTACATGGAGTCTACTATGCTAGAGACATGTTAATGGGGCACCCCATAAAGAACAGGGCATGCTCCTCAAAACTGATTATCAACCCCAGTTAAAGCTTGTCAGTTATTGGCAGAACTACATCTGAGAGTGAAACTTGGCAAAAGCAAAGCTATGGAATTTGGAATGCAGAAAAAGTTTGCTATGGTCAAGGAAAACGGGACTACAGTAAATCCATAAAGGTACTTCACTGAAAGAACAAATGCCTTTTATTATCTTGGAGAATGGCTTTATTTATCCCTCACCTTCATTATGCACACTAACAATACATTTTCCATACCCAGAACTTCTTTGGCTAGTTGGTACAGAACATGTGGAGTAGTCACATATGAGGCTAGCTGTCACGTAAGAAGCTAGGTCTGGACTAGCTACATAAGAGACTACATATGGACTACTCGCACAAGAGTCTAGGGCAATAGCAGTTAGGGATATAATTCCCCACATATTAGAGTATGCTTTAACAGTGTGTCTAGGCACATGTGGCAAGTTATTGAATAAACTGCAGTGAATGGAAAAAAAATCTGCTGTTTTGTAACAGTAGCTTGCTGAGGCAAAGTGGCTTTTAGTACAGTCAAGGGATAAGCTACTCATTTGTACATTAATTTTCAAAATGCTATACTTTGATTGTTGTATTTATTATCACAGAACTTCGAAGTTAAACCATTAGTAGAGTCCTAAGATCCATTAGACAATTTGAAAATGTTCCAGAAATCACATTTTATGTAATTCATCTAAAGCTTCTTCATTTCTAAGTCTTTAGTAATGGAAACACCTTCCTGATGAAATTAGGAAACTCATCAATATGCTTAGTTTCAAGTAATCCTGCAGGGAGTTTCTCACAAAAAATGTAAATTCTTCAGCTTGGCAAGCTAAGAACTTGGTTATATTCAACTGGACGTATAAGAGAATTTAAGTACCTTTTTATGCACTTTTACTTTTAAAAAATACAGTATTTAAATTGATTTAAACTGTGTATGAAGGAGTGTTGAAGGAATTTTTAACTGGTTATTCTGCTCTTCAGTAACTTGAACTAAAAGCTAGTGTTGGCTGAATTTTGTTATTTGCTAGTAATTACAGGTGTGGGGGTAGCCACAGTCAGTGATTTCCTGTCCTTGCATATTTAAACTGGTGCATGTGAAATAATTCCTGCTTTAAAACTTCAGCTTGGCAAGCTAAGAACTTGGTTATATTCAACTGGACGTATAAGAGAATTTAAGTACCTTTTATGCACTTTTACTTTTAAAAAATACAGTATTTAAATTGATTTAAACTGTGTATGAAGGAGTGTTGAAGGAATTTTAACTGGTTATTCTGCTCTTCAGTAACTTGAACTAAAAGCTAGTGTTGGCTGAATTTTGTTATTTGCTAGTAATTACAGGTGTGGGGTAGCCACAGTCAGTGATTTCCTGTCCTTGCATATTTAAACTGGTGCATGTGAAATAATTCCTGCTTTAAAACTTCAGCTTGGCAAGCTAAGAACTTGGTTATATTCAACTGGACGTATAAGAGAATTTAAGTACCTTTTTATGCACTTTTACTTTTAAAAAATACAGTATTTAAATTGATTTAAACTGTGTATGAAGGAGTGTTGAAGGAATTTTTAACTGGTTATTCTGCTCTTCAGTAACTTGAACTAAAAGCTAGTGTTGGCTGAATTTTGTTATTTGCTAGTAATTACAGGTGTGGGGGTAGCCACAGTCAGTGATTTCCTGTCCTTGCATATTTAAACTGGTGCATGTGAAATAATTCCTGCTTTAAAACTTCAGCTTGGCAAGCTAAGAACTTGGTTATATTCAACTGGACGTATAAGAGAATTTAAGTACCTTTTATGCACTTTTACTTTTAAAAATACAGTATTTAAATTGATTTAAACTGTGTATGAAGGAGTGTTGAAGGAATTTTAACTGGTTATTCTGCTCTTCAGTAACTTGAACTAAAAGCTAGTGTTGGCTGGATTTTGTTATTTGCTAGTAATTACAGGTGTGGGGGTAGCCACAGTCAGTGATTTCCTGTCCTTGCATATTTAAACTGGTGCATGTGAAATAATTCCTGCTTTAAAACTTCAGCTTGGCAAGCTAAGAACTTGGTTATATTCAACTGGACGTATAAGAGAATTTAAGTACCTTTTGATGCACTTTTACTTTAAAAAATACAGTATTTAAATTGATTTAAACTGTGTATGAAGGAGTGTTGAAGGAATTTTTAACTGGTTATTCTGCTCTTCAGTAACTTGAACTAAAAGCTAGTGTTGGCTGAATTTTGTTATTTGCTAGTAATTACAGGTGTGGGGTAGCCACAGTCAGTGATTTCCTGTCCTTGCATATTTAAACTGGTGCATGTGAAATAATTCCTGCTTTAAAACTTCAGCTTGGCAAGCTAAGAACTTGGTTATATTCAACTGGACGTATAAGAGAATTTAAGTACCTTTTATGCACTTTTACTTTTAAAAATACAGTATTTAAATTGATTTAAACTGTGTATGAAGGAGTGTTGAAGGAATTTTTAACTGGTTATTCTGCTCTTCAGTAACTTGAACTAAAAGCTAGTGTTGGCTGAATTTTGTTATTTGCTAGTAATTACAGGTGTTGGGGTAGCCACAGTCAGTGATTTCCTGTCCTTGCATATTTAAACTGGTGCATGTGAAATAATTCCTGCTTTAAAACTTCAGCTTGGCAAGCTAAGAACTTGGTTATATTCAACTGGACGTATAAGAGAATTTAAGTACCTTTTTATGCACTTTTACTTTTAAAAATACAGTATTTAAATTGATTTAAACTGTGTATGAAGGAGTGTTGAAGGAATTTTAACTGGTTATTCTGCTCTTCAGTAACTTGAACTAAAAGCTAGTGTTGGCTGAATTTTGTTATTTGCTAGTAATTACAGGTGTGGGGTAGCCACAGTCAGTGATTTCCTGTCCTTGCATATTTAAACTGGTGCATGTGAAATAATTCCTGCTTTAAAACTTCAGCTTGGCAAGCTAAGAACTTGGTTATATTCAACTGGACGTATAAGAGAATTTAAGTACCTTTTTATGCACTTTTACTTTTAAAAAATACAGTATTTAAATTGATTTAAACTGTGTATGAAGGAGTGTTGAAGGAATTTTTAACTGGTTATTCTGCTCTTCAGTAACTTGAACTAAAAGCTAGTGTTGGCTGAATTTTGTTATTTGCTAGTAATTACAGGTGTGGGGGTAGCCACAGTCAGTGATTTCCTGTCCTTGCATATTTAAACTGGTGCATGTGAAATAATTCCTGCTTTAAAACTTCAGCTTGGCAAGCTAAGAACTTGGTTATATTCAACTGGACGTATAAGAGAATTTAAGTACCTTTTTATGCACTTTTACTTTTAAAAATACAGTATTTAAATTGATTTAAACTGTGTATGAAGGAGTGTTGAAGGAATTTTTAACTAGTTATTCTGCTCTTCAGTTATTCCCACCCCCCCGCCCTGTTTTTGTTTTGGTGTTAATCTTAGTGGCATTGAAACTGCCCGCCACTCAGCCTGCCTCTGGGCCCATCTCATTTGCTCACTCAACTGAGTGCAGTGAGATCATATTCTGATTTCAGGCACTCCTACTGTGTACAAAGAGAGCATCTGGGAAATAGAAAAAAAAAAAATTAAGCTTATTTCCTGCCTTTCTTGTTAAGTGGTACAGACTATTTGTAGGCTTCTGAGCCCCCAAGCCCTTCTGTGTTTGAGGGAAGCCTTCTAGCTTGTTTTTTTTTTTTTCTTGTAACTAGCCAGTTTTCTAGTTTCAGCACTCAAATCTGTTTCTTTGATCTCAGCACTTGTTCAGAAAAAAAAAAAAAAATTTCATCTGCTTTTACTGTACTTGTGTTTTTACCTACTTCTTTTTACTTTTGCATCATCTTAAAATACTCAATTGTATTTATTACTGCTTGGTGTAACTCATTCTAAGCCTTTTGGTTTAAACACTTGGGCTTCGGACCAGTTAGTTGTTTTGCACTGAGAGGTTTGTGGTCTGCACTGTTGTGGCAGAACAGGTAGCTTACATCCTTCTAGGTTGAGAACTGCTGATTGAGGGCTCAGTGTCTGTTATTCTAAAAGTGTATTAATTCTGGTTTAAGCACTTGGGCTTTCAAGCCAGTTATTTTACATTAAGAGGGTTCGTGGTCTGCACTCTTGTGGGAGGAGAGGCTGGACTCTGCCCTTCTGAGCTGGGAATTTCTGGTTAAAGGCTTATAGTGCATGCATATCTGAACTGTTTCTTACTGAAGTTGGTGCGCCTTGTTTGCTGTGGCATAGACTGGATTCGGGCCTGCTGGATCTAGCTTTGTTTGTGTAACTTGAGCACTAATCCAGACATTCTCTAAAGTATTCAATGGTATTTATTACTGCTTGGTTGTAACTTGATTAAAGTGTAGCTATCATTCAAGTCTTTTGGATTAAGCACTTGGGCTTCAGACCAGTTGTTTTACATTAGGAAGGTTTGTGGCAAGCACTGTGGTGGCAGGACAGGTAGCTTTCATCCTTCTAAGTTGGGAACTGCTGATTGAGAGCCCAGTGTCCAAGTGTATTAGTTCTGGTTTAGGCACTTGGGCTTCAGGCCAGTTATTTTACATTAAGAAGGTTCGTGGACTGCACTCTTGTGGGAGAAGAGGCTGGACTCTGCCCTTCTGAGCTGGGAATTTTCTGGTTAAAGGTTTATAGTGCCTGAATATTTGAACTGTATCTTACTGAAATTGGTTCACCTTGTTTGCTCTATCATAGACTAGATCCAGGCCTACTGAATCTAGCTTTGTTTATATACTTGTTGTTTGTTTGCTTGTTATTTCCCTGGAAGCTAATTCACCTAATACGCAACTTCTCAGCTTCTGTGGATCACTAGTGATATCTGCATTGCTTACTGTACTTATTTCCTTGTTTCACTTGAAAGAAAGTTACTGTTTGTCGTTTTGCATTTAGTTACTTGTATCACATTGCACTCAAGTTACCTGGCACTTGCTCACTAAAGCAATTATATAAGTCAGCACTAAAAATTAAAAGCACTACACCCTCACTCCCCACTGGCCCTTGTTTTCAATTAAGGATTTCCCAATATTATTCTAGCATGTCCAAAGGTCAGTTGTCAATCTTCTCTCCGGTCCAGCTGGTGAATCTGGGAATCTTGAGGCAATGTTATAACTGCCTCATGTACACAGACAACCCTCTCCTCCTCCCACATAACACAAATACTTGAGAGATGCAGCTATTTAGCCAAACTGGAGGCTGAGCTCTCTCAACTCAGGACTGGCAAGACCAGACAGGAGGAGAAGGCAACTACACACACCACAAAACCAGCCTCACATAATGCTACCACTCCACTGAATCAAACACATAAACACACAAAGACATACTCGGAGGCTCTGAGTAAAAATTTACCTAAACAGCAGAGGCCTCCAAAGCAGACACCCAAACAACTGCTACCTCAAGACACCCCAAAAGCAACACATAAACCACAAAAGCAGTGTGCAAAGCAGTCACAGCCCTTAAGGCCAAATACAACACCAAACATACTTGTCATAGGTGACTCCATAGTCAGACACACTGACGTCCCACTCACCAGGCTGAACAAGGAGAGGGTCACAGTAAGCTGCCTATCGGGCGCTAGAATCCGCCACATAACACAAGCACTGGGTCACTCCACAGCAAGTACAAATATGACACAGTCATTGTCCATGCTGGTGTGAACGACCTGAGACGCACCTCCCTGGACTGCATGAAAAGAGACATAGAGGAGCTCTCTGATTATGTAGCCCAGGCAGGTATGACCCTAACCCTGAGCAGTATCCTTCCTTCACCAAGAATGATGCCACAATATAGAGACAAGATGATCAGCTTTAACAATTGGCTTAATGTCTGGTGTCATTCAAAGGGGATCCAGTGTCTGTCTGCCTGGGATGACATGCTTGACAAGCCACGCTGCTTATGAGGGACGGCTTGCACCTGTCACCCTGGGATTCCGGATATTGGCTAAGGCTCTTGCCACCCCATAGTGCCTTTTTAGGCAAGGCTCAAATTCTAAACCTACCACCCTAGAAAACAAAAATGGGAAGAAATTGAGGGTAATGCTGCTCAATGCCAGAAGTCTAAATCTCAAAATGCACGCACTCGAGGCCCTTCTCAGTATGGAGAACATCGATGTCTGTGCTGTAACTGAAACCTGGTTCAAGGCTCCTGAGAGCACCCCGGCACTATTAGGTTTTACCTCATATCATGCGTTCCGGCCCCAAAACCCGGACCACTCCACAAAAGGAGGGGTGTATCCATATTCATAAAGGATACTCACACCTCCAGGTTGGTGGCAACGCATGAAGCTGCAACCATCCAGGTGCAACTAACAATAGGCAAAACTGCTCTACAAATTGTAGCATGCTACAGGCCACCCTCTCAAACTCAGGAACCCCACACAGCCTTCCTGAAGACACTGGAGGGTATAAATGTATCTCCAAACACCATCATATTGGGTGACTTCAACTACCGAATATAGACTGGGAACATTACTCAAGCCCTAACTTTCTAGCCCAACGGTTCCTGGAGTTCATAAATTCAAATGCCATGGAACAGCTAGTCACTGTTCCCACGAGAGGAGAAAATATACTAGATCTCATTGTCACAAACATGGGGACAAAATGCTCCACACTGGAAGTATATCCCTCATTGGTGAGATCTGATCATAAACTAATCTCACTGGAAATCCACATCCCGCCCCACCCCAAACAAAAGACCATAGTGAAGAACTTCTCTAAAGCAAACTTCACACTACTCAAGACTGGTGTGGTATCCTTCAAGGCCCCTGAGTCAGAGGAAACCACAACCCAAGCTGCGGAAGCCCTTACAAATGCCTTCTATGAACACCTCCAGGACTGCATGGATCAGGCAATCCCAAATAAAACCAAGACTCTTTCCACAAAGGGCAAACGTCCAGTCTGGTGGACCCCAGCCATTAACAAACTTTACAATAAGAGGAGAAAGCTATTACATGATAGAACAAAATCCATAAAAGGGAAGTCACCCATGATCATTATTAGTAGAAAAATACGAGCACTCATAAAATCAACTAAGGCCAATTTTGAGAGAAAATTGCCATGGATTCAAAGGACAATCATAAGGCCTTTTTCAGCTATGTTAGGAACCTGGGTGGAAACTCACAGATATGCTCAGAATTAGTCCAAAATGATACAAAAATCACTGAACCCACAGACATTGCCAACATACTGGCAGACAGGTTCAGTGCAAACTTCACCCCCCTCCCCCCCCCTAAAGGAGAGATAACTATCCCAGCCGAGTGTAGCCTCCCGGACATCTCAAATGCGCAGGTGAAAGCTGCTCTCTCTAAAGCTAAAAACACAGCATCAATGGGACCGGATGGTGTCCCCGGCTGTGTGCTACATGAGCTAAATGAGGAATTAAACCCGCACATAAGGCAGCTGTTTAATCTCAGCCTTACCACAGGATACGTGCCCAAGGAGTGGCGTACGGCAACTGTGGTCCCACTCCACAAAGGTGGCGCCTCACGGACCCTGGTAATTACCGCCCCATAAGCTTAACAAGTCTAGTCTGCAAAGCTATGGAGAGGATCATAATGGAGCTCATAAACAAAGATATAGGGGACTTGCAGACATTGGACCCGACCCAGTTTGGCTTTGTCAAGGGAAGATCATGCCTTTTGAACTTGGTCGACTTCTTGAAATAGTCACCAAGGCCATTGATGAGGAAAAGGCAGTCCATACAGCCTACCTTGACCTTGCAAAGGCTTTCGACACAATACCCCACTCGGTATTGTAGAAAAACTTACCAGCTTAAATGTAAACCCATATGTCACAAGATGGGTTGCAAACTGGCTTAAGGACAGAACCCACAGGGTTAGAGTTGCTGGCGCTGTGTCAGACTCCAAGCCGGTCACAAGTGGTGTCCCACAGGGCTCGGTCCTTGGCCCCTATTGTTTGGCATCTACTTCTCAGAAGTACAGGCCAACATGGGAGGACTTTGGCTGACAAAGTTTGCAGATGACTGCAAACTGGGCCATAGTGGAAAGTGCATCGGACACTGATATCCTTCAGAAGGGACTCACGGAAACAGATAGCTGGTGCCAGAGCCATGGCCTGAAGTTAAACGCCAAAAAATGTATAGTCATACCCTTCGGGAAAAACAAGGTAACCCCAAGCTACCATATAGGTGGCAATCCACTAAGCACAGAAGAGGTTATCAAGGACCTGGGGACCCAGGTTGACAGTGGCCTTTCTTTGACACTCACATTGCTAAAGTGGTTAGAAAGACCTTCTACATTGCCCACCTGATCATGAAGGGATTCACATCCAGATCTAGTGAGGTCATTGTTCCCCTGTACTCTTCACTTATCAGACCAATGATCGAGTACAATGCCCCATTCGGGATGTATCTCACCCGACATCTGCAGCAATTGGAGAGACCCCAAAAGTTCCTCACCAAAAGGATAAAGGGACTCCAAAATCTGTCATATGCTGCCAGATTGAAGAAACTCCAGCTCTATTCAGTCGCATACCGCCTGCTCAGAGGTGACATGTTGCTGACATACATGACCGTGTCCATCCCGGAATTAATGGACATACTCCACCTCAAAAAACCGAAACCCATCAAAACCACTAGAGCAAGCGACTTAAACCTTAGCACGGATATAAATAGGACGTGCTGGAGGGATAGATTTATCACTCAGAGACTCCTATGCTGTGGAATAAAATCCCGGTCCATGTGAGGCAGAGCACCTCGCTGACTCTGTTCAAGAGAAATCTAGACCTGTGGATGGGAGATCGTAGGTTTACCCCGGGAATCATCTCTGGGTCACTGCTGGACAGAGGCACAACAAACTAATGGGCACAGTATTTTTTCATATAAGGGGTGGCGTAAGCCACAATAATTTGGGCTAGGCTTATAAATGCCTTAGGGCAGATAGCCTAGTATAAACCTATGAACCTATGAACCTATGAACCTATGTATTTAGCAACTTGATCGCCGGTCACAATTGCATACTCTATTCAACTAATTCTCAGACTGCAGTATGTTGAATTTTTTTGTTTTCATATCATTTGTTTTCTTGGTTCTGTTGTATTTATATACCGTGATAAAATTTAAAACAGATATCTTGGTATGCCTGTTCTAGCTATCCTGCTGTCGCTATACTGCATGATTTTAAAAATGTATTTGTTTTCTCACTTTGAATTGTATTTTAATTTTTATGTAACAATGTCATGACTGAAAAGACAGTGGTTTGGTTCATGTACTATAAAACAAGTAATAAATAGGGACATAATCACAAATATACAAACAAATCAATGCTACTCCTGCTGAGCCAGAAGTCCTTTTACAGGTAAGAAAGTGTGAATTACTTGAATTGGGCAGATGACATTAAGTACACTAGAGAAGATTTACAGCACACTTAACACCCAATACGTTACTACAGTATAGTGAAGAACCGTGTATCACTACTAATTGTAGTAGTACTGAGAGCTATTCACCATATAGCACTTCCCACTGTACTCTGACATAGGCCTCTGCTGATTCAGTTTAGATGAAATTATTTCCCCATAACTCTATTCCTTTATTCTATATAAGGTTATCTCACAAGACTATACACTTTTCATGGGTTATTTCCTTTAGAATTCATAATTTTGTACTATCTACCTTAACTTCCGCGGTGGTGCAGCGGTAGTGTTGTTGCAGATTGTCGGCTGGAGTGTGGGGAGTGCCTTCTGTGTGGAGTCTGCATGTCCTCCCCGCAGTTGGGTGGGCGCTCGAAAGACATGTGTAAATGGGCATGCCTTCCTTGAAGGGTGAATGTCGAGCTGGCACCTCAACGTTCGTGAAAATCTACTGCCAATCATTAGCGGACCGGAGTTCTGCTGTGGCGACCCCTAACTGGGAAAAGCCGAAAGACAAGTACTATCTACCTTAAATCACAGCTGCAACATGCTTGCCCAGAATCACATTTTTTTTGGACAAACTCTTCTATGAAAGACTTCTTCAATCATTGTACCATCAGTATAAAACAGACGTTGCTCATCAAACCAGTTGGGATTTTGATAAAATTAACATTAAGCAGGACTAGTTGCAGTGAAGAACTGCATTATTCCAAAGCTTTCTTTGTTGATATTATGGTTATCGCCTCTGACAATAATCCCTTCCTTTCCATCAGACAGTATCTAATATAATCCACCAGTCTGTGACCCACTACCACACTTGCTAGTTTTCCTACCGACTTCCTTTAAGAGGTGGAAACAGAGAATTTGATGAAGTCTTGATGCACCACATTCACAAGTTTACTAAGGTCTACTCACAGAACTGAAGCAAGATGCACTTCTAACTTTTTTCTTTTGTGAATCCATTATGTCTACTATTAGCAAACAAATTAGCAGTCAGAATCTTTTTATGATATTATTTGAATAGTAGATTTGCTTGGTTTAGTTTGATCCTTGTTGTTCCTATGTAGCCCACATACAGACATCACAATTAATGAAATCATTACTAGAACTCAGGTTTAAATACAGATATATATGGGTTACCCACAGAAATTCAGAAGTGCTCTTTTCTGATACACAGCCTGTAACCTTTCATTTTATATGCTTATATATATATATATATATATATATATATATATATATATATACACACACACATTTGTATATGTACATATTTATCTATATGATCTCACCAAGAGGATCAAAGGGCTCAAACAGATGCCATATGCTGCCCGGTTAAAGAAACTCCAGCTCTACTCAGTGGCATACCGCCTGCTCAGAGGTGACCTGTGCCTGACGTATAAGGCCATGTCCAACCCAGAATTAAGGGACATGCTGCACCTCAAAAAATCCAAATCTCATCGAGCTACACGCTCGAGAGACTTGAACCTCAGCACTGAAATAAATAGGACATGCTGGAGGGACAGATTCATAACCCAGAGGCTCCCTTCACTCTGGAATAAAATCCCAGTCCAGGTTAGGCATAGTCCCTCATTGACTCTTTTCAAGAGGAATCTTGATGAGTGGATGGGAGATCGTAGGTTTACCCGGGTATCACTTCTGTGTCACTGTTAGACAGAGGCACAGTATACTAACCTCGAAAAAGGGCATAGCAAAATTAATTTAAAATGGGTGGCGAAAGCCAAACATACTCTGGCTAGGCTTATAAATGCCCTAGGGCAGATAGCCTAGTATGAACCTATGAACCTATATGTCTACATATCTAAATATCATCTATATACTGTAGCTATCTATAGCTATATATGTATACATATATATATATATATATATATATATATATATATAGATATAAATATATATATAGATATACACACACACACACACACACACACACACACACGTCTCTCTCTCTCTCTCTCTCTATATATATATATATATATATATATATATATATATATGACATGTCGAGGTGGAATAATCAGTATACATTGCATTATACTTGATCTTTTGAATACCTGATCTATCGACTTTCAACTTGCAATACTTTGGATTAGCTTTGCTATAAGCCCTGCAGGAGGGTAAGTACTCCTCTTCCTTCTTCTTTGTTAGGACAAAATATACCTTGATTAAACATGATTCAGCAATAGGGATTTTACACACAGATACATAGGTGTATGCACACCTGCTTGTGTGTGTGTGTGTGTGTGTGTGTGTGTGTGTGTGTGTTTGTGTGTATATATATATATATATATATATATATATATACACACACACACACACACACACACACACACACACACACACACACGCACACAATGGCACACATACAAATGCTTATATTCATGTTTTCATAGGTAAGTACTAGGCTAGCTGCCCTTGCAGGGCATTTTAACGTCAGCAAATTTATTTATTATGCTCAAAATAACTGTCATCCCATATGGTTATAGATTGGCGTTACCCAACCCATGGTCAATAATTGTATATTGCCCCAAATGACAATAATTGAAATCATAAAATCAGAAAAAAGGCCAGCACCAAGGAAGCTTCAAAAGTAGTTTAATAAAACTGAAACTAGACCGGTTTCAGCAGCAAGGCTTTCATCAGTAGTAGTGATGAAAGCCTTGCTGCTGAAACCGGTCTAGTTTCAGTTTTATTAAACTACTTTTGAAGCTTCCTTGGTGCTGGCCTTTTTTCTGATTTTGGGTCTAACAAGTGCTCTTGCCGTGCACCAGCCTAACTTGCTAGCTCCTATACACTACAATAATTGAAATCATACCATTGATAATTTGAGGGGACCCATGCATGGGATAAAATCATTTAGGAGCTCTATTTGTCCATTAGCAGTACAGAGGGCAGTCCTGGGGTAAATGTTCTGTTTCCCATCCATAGATCTAAGTTACACTTGAAAATGGGAAGGGATGAACTTTGTTTTATGTGAATGGAGAGTCTGTTTCATATGAGCAGTATTTTCTGTGAAATGTACCTGTCCATTCAAACCATTCTGTTGATGTTGCAGAAGAGGTTTAGAGCCCTAGACAGAGTATTTCTGATGCCATTTGACTTGCTGATGTGCAGCAAATCCATCAGTAATGGGTCAGAGGATGCCTTGCATGCCAGACATAGGTCACCTCTTAGCAGTCTGTAGGATACAGAGTATAGTGATAGAGCTTTGAGTCAGTCCATGTAGACATCTTTCTCAACCTCTTAGAGCAAGAAATCCGGACAAAGCCTCAAATAAAAGTACAAAGGTCCAAAAATAGGGACAATTTTTAAATATTGCTCTTACAAACTTGGAAAGTTGATAAAATAACAGGTTTTGCATTAACATGAATTTTCTGAAGGATGTGAAGTATGAAACTCAAATGTTTGTCATTATTTTCTGACTTCAGTCTAATGATTTGCCACTAATTTGCCAGAAAAAACACAATTTTATGAAAAATGGACCAAAAATATGAGGCAAAAATCTGGACATTCTGCGAAAATCTGTACAGTAGAGAGGTATGCATGTAGAACATGTTAAAGTCTCATATCCTTTTAGTATGGTATCTCTATGGGAGCTCCAGTTGTTGCACATGTCTGTATAGATACTTGCCAAAGGGGGCATTATTACTCAACCCTTATTAGGCCAATTAGATCTCTAGAGCTGAGCACAATCCTTTTGTTTATAAGCTGAGGTATTTTCTTACAACAGACACATGTTGGTCAAAATTAAGGTCACTGTCCACATTTTTTGTGTCTTTCAGCATTTTATCAGTTAGGTGTCACCACAGCGGAACTCTGGTCCGCTAATGATTGGCAGTAGATTTTTATGTGCTGAGTTGCCGGCCCTGACGCACAACCTTCAAAGAAGGTATGCCCATTCATGCATGTCTCCACACAGAAGACGCTCAAGCTGAGAATCGAACAGGACAACAACGTACTGTGAGGTGACAACGCTACTGAGGCAAGGTCACTGTCCACATAAATTCCCAAATTCCAAACAACCAGGTAAACTCTTAGGGGCATATTGTCAATGTGGTAGTTCCCTGGGGTAGATGATTTCCCAAAGGGAACACTAATGCATTTTTTGGCATTTAGTTTCATACCATGATTTTGACACCAGTTATTTATTTGAGACAAAACAATGACCAAGTCTTTTGACAATTCAGTGACTGCTCCTCACTTCCAGTCATCTTTAGACTTAGTCAGCCATAGTCCTTTGGCATTGGCTTTTATTTCAGAAAAGTAGGTGCCAAACAGGAGGTCCTAGTACAAAACCCTGGGAGACTTCCTGGTGACTGATCTGTTTGTATAGGTAACTTCCCCTAGTTTGATTATCTGTGTCATACCTGTGAGACAGCTGCTGATTAAGCAGGTGACACTAGAATTTATTTCCAGTTTATTTAACTGGAGGAATTCTTTCAAAAGCTTGGCCAGGTTGAGATATACAGTGTGTACCATTTTGCCTTCATGCATTACTTTAGTGACCTTTTAAAAAAATCCACCAGACTGAGTAAACATGACCTGCTCTTGACTAATTGAAACTGAGACAGGTCTAGTGTTTAGAGATCTATTATGTACCGATTGATTCATTCCATGATAAACATTTCCATGTCTTTTCCTATGAGTCAGCTCAGACTTATGGTTCTGTGGAAAGTCCCCCTTATGCAGGGGAATGACTGCAGCTGCTCTCTATACACTTGGTACAAAACCTGTATGGAGGCTGAGACTGAACAGTGTGTTAGGGGGTGTGGCTGCGACTGAATAGTGCATTAAGGGGTATGGCTAAATCATGCTTCATGCCATTTAACATGGTACAAAACCTGTATGGAGGCTGAGACTGAACAGTGTATTAGGGGGTGTGGCTAAATCATGATTCATTCCATTTAACATGGTACAAAACCTGGATGGATGCTGAGACTGAACAGTGAATTAGGGGTATGGCTAAATCATGCTTCATGCCATTTAACATGGTACAAAACCTGTATGGACGCAGAGTCTGAACAGTGTGTTAGGGGTGCGGCTAAATCATGCTTCATACCATTTAACATGGTACAAAACCTGTATGGAGGCTGAGGATGAACAGTATCAAACATAAAATCATATATGAACCACATTCCAAAATATGTAATACTGTAGAATATACAATTATAAATACAAACCTTGTTTGACAAGTTGAAATAAATATAATTCACTACATTTTCTTTAAAACCATTACTGTGCTATATGGTGCTAAGCATGTAGAGTACATTTAAGAGAAACAGCAGCAGCAGTATGGTATTCAACAGCTCATGCATAATATATGCAGACCATCTCAGTCGATTACTTGTGTGCAGCAGCAGTATGGTATTCAACAGCTCATGCATAATATATGCAGACCATCTCAGTCGATTACTTGTGTGCAGCAGCAGTATGGTATTCAACAGCTCATGCATAATATATGCAGACCATCTCAGTCGATTACTTGTGTGCAGCAGCAGTATGGTATTCAACAGCTCATGCATAATATATGCAGACCATCTCAGTCGATTACTTGTGTGCAGCAGCAGTATGGTATTCAACAGCTCATGCATAATATATGCAGACCATCTCAGTCGATTACTTGTGTGCAGCAGCAGCATGGTATTCAACAGCTCATGCATAATATATGCAGACCATCTCAGTCGATTACTTGTGTGCAGCAGCAGTATAGTATTCAACAGCTCATGCATAATATATGCAGACCATCTCAGTCGATTACTTGTGTGCAGCAGTATGGTATTCAACAGCTCATGCATAATATATGCAGACCATCTCAGTCGATTACTTGTGTGCAGCAGCAGTATGGTATTCAACAGCTCATGCATAATATATGCAGACCATCTCAGTCGATTACTTGTATGCAGCAGCAGTATGGTATTTATTGGAGATTATATTTCCAATTTTTGGATGATGTGTTCATTTGATGGGTTGACACAGATCAAGAGATTAATTTTATCACTTATATTAGCAACCCTACTGATTTTTTGAAATTTACTTTTAATATTATTAAAAACAAAGTTAATTATTTGGATGTGTGTATCATAAAAATTCTATTCTGAAAAAGCATGAGTCTGCCATCCATAGAAAAGAGACTTTTTCCAGTTATTTACATTTTAGCAGCTGCCACCCATATGCTAGTAAAAGGGTGTTATTAAAGGACAATTAAGTTAGGGCAGCAGGAATGTGCTTGAATTTAGATTTATTTACAGAGGAGCATGACGAGATATCAAGTATGTTCTTAGAAAGAAGTTATCAGAACAATTTAATACACAAAGTACGTGCTGAGGTTACAAGAGCATGGGGGACTAAATATACCCTAATCCATATGCTAGTAGAATTATTAACAATTTACAGACATCTTCATCAAATGTTAACCCTAGTTACAATAAAGCCTTGATTTTAAGATATGATAGTTTTGCACCTGAGGTAAAAATAAAAATTACACTTAATTGGAATTTGTTTAAAATTGACTCCAAAGTAGGTCCGAAATCACTATTCACTTATAAAACAGGAAAGAATCTTAAATTTATGTCAACATTCAGCAAGTGCCCACGCATTTAACATGACTACAGGAGCATGGAAATGTGGAGCTTGCTGACAATGTATATATTAATTAGAAGATGAGAATTTTATGTACAGCAACCAAAACATTAAGTTGTTTAAAGGAAATTGCAATACCAAAGGGGTAATGTATATATGTTCTAGATGCAACACTTTCTATGTAGGGAAAAGAGAACATTGTTTTCATAGACGTATTTACAAATATAACTATGATATTTCCAAGAAAAATTAAAATAGCTCTTTATTTAAATATACTTTGGTATGTCCTAACTATAAAAAAAAATTATTTTGGTATTTTGAAAGTTATTACAACAAATGTTAAGTGGAGGAGAGTGGGGAACATACTTAGAAAATATGGAACTCAGATGGCAATTAAAGCTAAATGCCTTAAGTTTTCCAGGTATTAATGGACAAGCTTCCATACTTCCTGTACTTAAGTCTAAAGTTACAAAATTATGACTACAAGCAACACTTTGCAGAAATGTATAGATTTTTTCTTGAATGAAAGTATGAGTTATTGTATTGGAGTTTATTCATGGGTTTATTGTTTATGCTTGAATGGTAATGCATTTTAAACTTATTTGGTTACTGTGTTTTTAAATGAATGTATTATTGTCTTAATTAAGTCACATCAATATTAAGTTTACTGTGTAAACAATCAGGAAACCCTGTACATAATAGGGACAAAAGCACTTAACCTTCATGTACTTACAAGTTGTTTTACTATTGTATTTATTAAAGCCTTTGTATTGATCCTATTTCTGGTGGTTGATTTGTTTGGAACTTTCAATATTATGGGATTCATTACATGAGTCAGAACTCGAGTACACTTGGCTAATACATGAATGCTAAATGTCAGAATTAGCACTTGATATATTCCAGGAAGGCCAGATATTAGCTCATTAGTTATGACTACAATATCCACTTTTTGCTCACACAACACCAGCATAGTTGTGGAAGTTTAAAGTTGTATTGGAACAGGGAAACATAAATCTTAAGTTACTGAGCTTTAAAATAAGATTCTCACAGATAATTTCAGCTTTCACCAAACCAAATCCGTAGTTTGAGAATCATTCTGTAACAGACTGGGTCTTAAACAATACCCTTAATAGACATCAGAACATTGTGGTTGAGTCTGCTTGCTTTAGTGACCCCCATAAAATGATTACTGATTTCTCTTAAAAAGTACAAAGTACAGTGGATTCTAGTTTTGTATCATTCATTTATTCTTAATGTTAGATGTATCCCGGTTATTGATCTGGCTGACACAGAACAGCAATTGGTTCTGTACTTTCTTGAATGTAGCATACATAGGCAGACTACTGAAGGGGGTCATTGTAAGAAATGTTTCATTTTGGTGCTTGTGCATACCTGGACATAATGATGAAGGGCTTGGTAGGGTGAGTGTTTCATTTTGGCACTTGGACATACTGCTGAAGGTATTAGTGGGGGAAGTGATTCATTTTGGTGCTTGTGCATACTTGGACATACTGCTGAAGGTATGACTGAAGGCATGTTTGGGGACTGCAACTCCGATACGAAAGGTGAAGCACAGCATTTAACAAGGATGTGCTTACTGTGCAGATACTAGATTACGAATTGCAAAAACACCACATTAGCATATGCCGCTTTACAAAATTTCTCATTTGCATCTCATTACACTTAAAGTCTTTCATATTTGCGTAAATGACCTCAATGAATCTTGCCTTTATGTTCATTCGTACACATCATGGATACCTATATTGCATTTGCACAAATTACTATTAATGCTGGCCCTACTCTAATTCATTTAAAATGTTAATAAATCAAAAGGTTTTTCATCAACTTGCATTTTCTGTTTCTAAATTAATTACACATGAAAGACTCTGCAGTACTTGCGGAACAACTGACAAGTGATTGAAGTACATTATATCAGTAACATTTTTGCTGAATGCTGTCGCAGTGCATTCAGAAAACCAAAACTGTACTTGACAAACTTGAAAAACAAACTAAATTATTACTTTTTTTTACAGAAGCATACATTTCATTTAATTTAGATAAATGTCTGGCTTCCTTCTCAGATACATGAGCACATCATGGCATGGACAGCAAGTTTAGAAAGGCAGACTTTCTTGTTGACTGCTATACCAACAATTATTTGAGTTAATTGAGTTTTGAAACAGATCTAAAATATTGGCACAAACATTTCTAAGAACAGACACTTTAAGAAATAACTGCCAGAATTTACAAGTGACATCTTTACTGGCTATGATTACTTTATTTTGTAGTTTAATCAGAATAAAATGAATTATAATCCATTTTGCCAACAGCACACATTTAGTAGAGCTAACATACACATTCATCAAGTTATAAACCAAACTAATTTATATTTAGTAATCTGTTTAGTGCATAACAGTGGCAGGTGCATAACAAGAAATACTTCATTAAGAAAGAGGAGACATTGTTTTTTTCTCATTGATTTTCATTTCAACACAGGCTTAGTAAAATACCCAGGTTTCTTAAGACGTTGACATTCAGAAATCTCTCAGAGATGCTTGTCATTGTGGTTCTAATACTGAACAATCATCCCCACTTATGACAGATTTTTTCAGTTGTCATATATTTTGTGTCTTACATTGCTCATCTTTGCTATAAATTCATTTACATGCATGTACTTTTATTCTAATACAGTAAGAAAAAACAAACCTCAAGGTCCCAACTGCCACTCTGAAGTGTGGATTTATAACTTGACCTGGCTTGAGACTGTGGACATTCTGTGGATTTATAACTTGACTTAGCTTGAGACTGTGAACATTCTGCCATAGCTGCTTTGATTCAAAAGCAACTTGAACCCGAAGCAGCTCACTTTAGCTCTCCCAATGACGATATCAGACCGTTAAGAAAATTTAAAAAAAGTTGTTAATTTGTTATTAAGCGTTCTGTTCAAAATCACTTTTCTTCGAGTACACCTTACTCAACTTCATCAGATAAAATAATGTAATAACCATTTCTAAACATAGACACTCTGTTTAAACTCCTTCCATGGTCACATGTACACAATAACAGCATTATTATTGGCTAGATGTTGAAACAACCACTTACTTATTTAAAAGTTACATTGTTACATTTGTATTAATGTCAACACTGTTCCCTTCAAAACTCAAATTCATACCGCAATTTAAGAGCACACTAAGTGCATAAATACATACTGAAGAATGTGTATATATAAACTCCTTCCATACAATATGAATATAAAATGTAAGCATAAAAATATATAAAATAAAAAGCCCTTATCCATTGTTCAAGACATCAACCAACTACTCTACTTTATTGACTAAAAAACCTCTCAAACAATCGGCAACATACTCTGAACTACCCTAGACGCTTTGTTACATTTAAGTATTTACATCGTTTTTACTTTATTTTGTTTTGTTTTACATAAACTTAGAACCTAGTGATGTAAATACTTGTAAAAAACTTGCCTAATAAAGTCGTGCAGTTAACAAAGTAAATGCAGAACATACAAATACATTAATTCAATTTCATTATGTTATTGTTGTTCTACTGTATACTCTATATTATCCTTAATTTGTTTTATGTACATATTACAATCTCTATCAGAGTCATATGAGAATATATGAGGGTAATACATGTGCATACTCATAGACTGAACTGTTCTGAATACTAGTAGAGTATAAACAAAACTCTACAGTCATAATGGAAAACTTCTTGTTATCTTGCCAGATTCTTTAAACGTAGTATACACATTATTGAACTCAGTTCATTAATGCCTGGAAATTGGCAGGCATTGAGTCTCAATTGCCAAATCAATTCACATCTTTCTAGTCTAAGTGACTCAGGACCTCCTCTCCCATCACTTTTCAATTGTTGGATGACTCTGAAGTTGAAAAGATGCCCTGGGTTGTCACTAATGTGTCTAGCTAGTGCATTTTCAAGCTTATTCTTAGCAATACAATACGTATGTTCATATATCCTATCACATAGCTTTCTATCAATCTTACCGATATAAAACACAGGGCATGATACACACTTAGCTAGATAAACAACCTGCTTGCTTTGGCAATCGAATTTGCCTTTTGTTTTGAATTTTCTGTTTCTGATTTCAAAACAAAAGGTCTACATCTATATATCTACAAAGACGTCACATATTACATTTGTTCATGCCGTCTCTGTTACTAGGTGTCCTACTCTTAGCCTCCAAGATCAACTTCAGGTTACTGCCTTGTCTAAAGACTAGTTTAGGAAATGCTGGGAAGAGAGATCTAAGATGCCCGTTTCTCATTAAAATTTCCCAGTTCTTAATAATGATGGCCACTACATCACTAGAATCAAGCGTAAATGTGCAAATAAAACTATAAGGACTGAACGGTTGTTTTGCCATCCTTTCCCATAATCTACCAGTGACATTTTTATTCAAAATTGATGTGTATAGACCTGATATCCTTTTATGCTGGACCTCTCTAATAGTTTCCAAAATAAGGGAAATCGGGTATCCTCTTTGTATAAAGAAAGTTTTCAATAAACCACATTCTTTGTTGAAATCGACGTCCCTAGATACCATCCTTGCAGCTCTAACCAGTTGGCCCTTCACTACAGATTTTTTCTGGAATGAAGGGTGACAACTGGTGTATTGAAGAAACACGTTAGAGTAGGTATCTTTCCGATAGATTTTTGCCACATAAGTCCTATTCTGGTAATCCTTACTCAATTCCACGTCTAAATATGCAATTTTGTCTTTACTAGAGGAAAATGTAAACTTCAAAAAGCTAGTGCTAGAATTAAAGTTATCTAACATGTTTTGTACATGAACTGAGTTTCCTTTAAACAAAATAAATACGTCGTTGAGGAAATGTGTGTAAAACTGGATTTGATGTTGAAATATGGGATGGGTTAAAACGTGTTCCCTTTCCCAATAAGCCATTACAAAATTGGCTAGGCTCGCCTCACAAGGGGAGCCCATAGCCACTCTAACCCTCTGAAGGTACAGTCTAGTGTTAAAGATGACATAATTGTAAAACAACACAATATTGAGAAGTTCTTCCACCAATTGAATCTCACCTATAGGTGCTCCATGGCGGCACATCATATTGGACACCCATTCTATTCTTTCACTATGAGGGATAGATGAGTAAAGGTCTTTTACATCGATAGTGAGGAACAAGTAATCCTCACTAAAGGGGAGCTTGTTAATTCTCTCCAAAAAGGACCACAAATCTTTGGAAATTTGTGGTTCGTCGAACAATGGATAAGGGCTTTTTACTTTTATATATTTTTATGCTTACATTTTATATTCATATTGTATGGAAGGAGTTTATATATACACATTTTTCAGTATGTATTTATGCACTTAGTGTGCTCTTAAATTGCGGTATGAATTTGAGTTTTGTGTTTGGAAGGTAACAGTGTTGACATTAATACAAATGTAACAACGTATCTTTAACTTTTAAATAAGTAAGTGGTTATTTCAACATCTAGCCAATAATAATGCTGTTATTGTGTACATGTGACCATGGAAGGAGTTTAAACAGAGTGTCTATGTTTAGAAATGGTTATTACATTATTTTATCTGATGGAGTAAGGTGTACTCGACGAAAAGTGATTTTGAACAGAACGCTTAATAATAAATTAACAACTTTTTAAAAATTTTCTTAATGGTTTGATATCGTCATTGGGAAATCTAAAGTGAGCTGCTTCGGGTTCAAGTTGCTTTTGAACCAGTGGTTTGATCTGTTTTTTTCTTTAGTTTGTTCATAGCTGCTTTGATATTTGGCTGCATTCATTCCTTTTATTCTAATACATTTACCCTTTCAGTTTTGATACCACCACATATTAATAAAATTAACAAACTATAATTAACATATACTTTATTCATACCTGGATGCACACACTTTTATGTTTCTGTAATATGCTTACATATCTCTTAGTTATGACCATGTGTGTGGGTCAGAGAGAGTTGAGACAAGACCTTTGCACCTATTCCCAAATTACATAAAATGTATTTGACTGTTTACTCCTTTTATGTGCAAATTTTGAATCTTTCCTTAATACTGATTTGGCTATCAAAACTTTCAGTAAAGCAGTTCAGTGGTTATAAATCATTCCCTTACTTTGCTCACAATCAGCTGCTTATTTGTACACATAAGCTTAAATGCAGAAATCATTTTGTGTTACCTACCACTCATTAAAAGCATTGTAGAATAAGAAGTTGTCATTTAATTAAAAATGGATAAGGACTGATTTAACTTAACAAGCTAGTTTCTCTGGTTTTCACTTTAAAATAGTACAAGTCTCCGTGAAAAATGTACATGTTGTCTGCAATAAATGTATTTTACCCTGACAAATGAGTATCTTCTTAAATTTCAATTTGCTATAATTAGTTTATGTGAGCTCTTCCTCAATACATGAGCTAACATCAAAAATACACTATGGTTTACATTTTAGGTTCAGAATGCAAAACGGCTGACCTGTCAGATTCCTAAGTAACAGTGGGTAGCAGCAATGCTGAAGTTTATTTTTGGCATTCTCCCCGCTACGTTCTGCCCACAGCATGACTTGCAACAGTTTGACAACTTCTGGCTTACTCAGCTAAACAGAAGTCTTTTTAATAAACAGCTGGTAGCAAAAATCATATAAACAATGGAAGAAAAGTACAGCTTTTGAAAACAGATAATTTTTAATCAAGGTTTATTTACAAATTTGACTACATGCGATTGTAAATTTGAATTACATATATTAGTTATTCTTTTGCTACATCTATGATATTCCTTCTGTTGCTGTAGTGCTAACATGGAAAATTTTCAAAATACATTTTCAAGCTGCATAACCCTACTATTGGGAAGTAAAGTATAGCTATATAAAAGCTTACCATTACAGTAGATGTCCTCTTCACTGTTGCAGTATTCTTCACAATAGGGTTGCACGGGGAGCATAAGTGTGATGTATGGTATACCCTTTACAACCAAAAGGCTTTGGTATACTGGCGGGACATTGGGCTGCCTTTGGCAGGGGATCCCTATTGTAAAGAATACTGCAGCAGTGATATGGAAGGACATCAAAGGTTCTTACTACATGGCTGTACAATGTGGGTTTCATTAATTTGAAGAAGTATTGTTTTAGTTTTTACCTTTGTATGAACTGGAGACAGAAGCACCTGTCTTAAAATGTCACCTTGGCAATTGTTAGCATTTTGTGTTACTGACCTAATAGCATATTAAAACAAACACAAGAGGAATACAGTTTATTTTTTTTCCCTCTCAATCCATTACCTTTGCTGGACTACTACCTTTACCTAATAATCACACTTATTTTGTCATGAGTAAGGAACAAGCACAGAAAGGACTGTATTACAACCTGAATAAAAATACTTTATAGAGGGGGAATCTCAAGCTTAGCAAACAACCATTAGACAGCCTCCCAGGTGAAAGTCAGTCTCCTGAAGCTTAGTAAAAGTGGACATTTACAGCAGTAAATTGACATGAAAGTGACAGCATGAGAGACAATGCTGGTCTTCAAACAGGCTTGCATATTCCCTTGGCAGTCTTTTCCAGATGACTTCACTGCACTGGGCTGCAAACCCATAATAAAGCAAGCAATGCAGTAGTGGATATGACCAGCAGTGAGAGGCAGTGAGAAATGAAAAGCAAAGCTGCTGGAAATATTTTATAAGAGCAAAAGCACTCTTCCTAGAAGAAGAAACGTTGTCAGTGAGTCAGCGAGTGAGTTCTTGGAGGAAGCAGAAAAAGAGCTGTATCACAGCCTAAGGAAAGATACTTCAGTGTTGTGTGAGCCACAGTCTCAGCACTAGCAGAGAAAAAATTTTCAGGAATATGGGCTACTCAGGGCTGGATGTCAATAATAGCAAGAGGAGCTTCACAAACAAGGACCACACGCAGTTGGATGCCAGTCACAGCAAGAGACATTTCAACGACAAGAGCATATTCGCTTGCTACAGACTGCCACTTCCAGATGATATATTACTTGTTTATCATGTATTAGCATGTAGTAGAACAAACTCATGGTAGTGCAGATCATCATATCCTTCTATAGCCAGTAACAAAGCTCACATACTAATAAATAGCACATGCGTAGAGGAAGATAGAGTCACAATATTACCTAGGAGTAAAGAAATGCACTATGGTAGTCAGTAATATGGCTAAGGGCAGAGTATCATGTGTTTTCCACACAGTTGAATATAGGGCTTACTAAAAATAATGCAGTCTACTTTCTGTTAAAAGGGTATTTAGGAAAAAGAGAGGCAGGGCAATACAAGGATTGCTAAGAAGTACAATGGAAGCTTGTAGCATACACACAGTATGGTAGATTCAGATAAGGGAACCACACAGAGCACAAGAGGAGATAGTAGCACAGGGGAAGATTAGGAAAATAAACAACATCAGAGAGTGGAGGAATCTTAAATAACTGATGCACAGATTTAAACAACATAGAAACGTATGTAATGTATATTCTATATTGTGACCTGTGTTGAATGTAAATGGTGCCTGAGCAGAATATGCTGTGAGGCTGCTAGCCTAGCTAGCTGGAATTTTGTTAATACTTCTATATCATTTGTGAATATTAATATGATTCATATGCTTGTCTTACAAATGTGAGAAAACTATACTTATGTGGATATTAAACTACTGGTGCAGAACCTGAGTGTACCCTACTGGAAAAGAGCAGAAATGTGTATAAACTACATGTCTGTGCAAATGTAGGTTTTCATAGTAGAATTTGGAACATACAGAGTTAACTTGCAAACTCTGAGAAAATAAGTGAAGAGTTTTTCGATTGTGTTTATCTCAGCTAGGAGACAGGGTGTTTACAGCTAGAAGTTCTTTCTATTGGCTGGAAACAGAAATAATTACAGGTTTCCAGTGTAAAAGTGTTTACTGTTTTATGATTTCCAGTTCTAGGCAAACCTCTGAGAGATAAGTATTTTTGACACAGAGGTGCTAAAGTTTAAGTTTCTTTTAGCCTAGGAATTGAAGGCAAATGTTACAAAGAGGGATGTCATCAAGTTGACCCAGCAGTAATTTGTTATTAATTTAAGAACTATCTCTCAGAGAAAGTCTGGGCATTTTGTATTTGTCTTTGGACCTGAAAACATCCATCTTCAGCACTTCTCATCTGTATTGGCCTTCTTCTGTAAGTAAGATTTAGGTATAGTATTTCTTTTAGAGATAGCTAGGAATATAGTAAAGATTAGTTTAGATGTTTTATTTATTTATGTGAGACTGTCATGCAATGTTGTTTTAAAATATTTCCTGTGATTTTGAACACTGTAATCATTGTGTTGAGTTATTGAATATTGTCTTGTTCTTTTATTATTTATTATTAAATATATTTAAACTTTTTAATTGTGGATGGTTTGCTTAGAGATATTTTAGCTCTTAGAGTACTTGCACATGTATTTGGTGACACTGTATAGGCCACTCCTAAATAGCCTTAAAAGTCTTGGTCACACCATTTGGATAACAGTAAGAAATGGTCACCCTTTCGGAAGGGTCTTATAGTAGCTGATAAGTAGTGGTTGGTGGCAGTTGGTACTACCTTATAGTCTCAGAAGAAGGGGGCATAGCTAATGAAACTGTGCCAGCCTTCCCCAGGAGTGTCTGTGTGTTTGTATATAAATCAATTCTCAAAGTGTGTCTGTGTCAGCTACTTGGGCAGGGACATGAAGCACTGGTTGGATAGAGAAGATGCTGGAGGTTTTGGCTTGAGTACTCAGCTGAGATGTTAACCCTACAGCTGTCCAAAAAAAAAAAAAAACGAATAAAACCACAAGCAGGAAGAAAAAGTCACAAACCACAGGATGCAGGCAATAAGAGCCAAGGAATCCACACTAAAAGAGGATTTTCAGCCAAAAAATGAAGTTGCAAGTACATCAGGAACTTCAACAATCACTTCTAGTTTATTGCAACAGAAAACAGGTGTAGATGATAGCGCTTTCATCCCAAATAATTTTATTTATTTATTTATTGACATTTGTTAACCAGGTTTGTCCAACTGGGCTTGTGGCCCATTTTCAGTGGAGACCCAAGGAGAAAAGCTCCAGCAGTACATTTTAAACAAGTACAATTTTAAACAATATTGATATAATATCAGTTATAGGAAAAAAATTCACATATGCTGGGTTACATGCATAAAGTTAAAGTTGCATTAAAAAGAAGCTAAGTAAGAATTTTACATTGATATAGTTCAATAGGTCAACAATAACATTTTTTTTGTTTGTATAAAATTATGCAAATGCATAGTAGACACATTGGAGAGAGAGAGGTGTAATGAGGTACTAAGTATGGTCCTTTTGAGGGTACATAAAGGGAAGGAAGACTAAGGGCAGGTTCGGGAATTGAGAAAATAAGCTTTTAGTTAATAACAGGAACTTCATCAGATACAAACAAACTACAGAAATGCATTCTTTTAACCACTTTTAAACATGATGTCATTTCCAGTCTAGTTAAAATGCATTCAATTAAGGCTTAAAGCAACTCAGGAATAAAAAAAGACAAATGCAGCAGTAATACATAAAATTAACTGAATTACTGTAGCCACAGGTGTAACCATCCCAAAATAAAACTAGACTAGAATAAGTTGTAGAATAATGTTATGTAACAATTTAAATATATAAAGTGTATAAAACCACTATCTAAGTTAGACATAAAAACTATCCTAAATGGATATAAAATGGATACAAAATAGCCCAAAAATACATAATGAGCTTATGGGTTCAACCCAATAGCAAAACAATAACTCCCAACCATCATGACACATAAAATTGTACAAAAATATGTGAAATAAAATTAAAATTGTTAAAATAAAAATTCATCTGTTCAATGCTTTAAGTTTTAATAAACAACTAATGGATAGGCTGTCATTCAAACCTGGCCAATGTAGAGCATCTAGTCATAACTGCCAGGTTAGTTTGGCCTTCTCAAAAAGATAGGGCCATGCGGCCTCCCATCATGTTTTTTTCTTGCACCTCTAAGACAACAAATTTAAATTTATTATTATGAAAATCTCTAATTTGCTTGGCAAGAGCATTGACCACTCTGATCCGTAATGTCTCTCAAATGTTCGCTAATCCTGATCTTAAGTTTACGTTTGGTTTTACCAATGTAAAAACATGGACAGTTTCAACAAATAGTGCAGTAGACTACCCACTCTGTAACACAAATGCATTTACCTGGGATCCTAACCATGACATTATTAATTCTGCACATATCAGTTTCCAAAATGTGTGAACAAAATTTACAAGTTCCACACTTGAACATATGTCCATATCTGGGTTGTATAGATGTGTGTTCAAAAATGTTTTTTATATTATGTCCCTTTTTAAATATGCACAAAGTTTTCTCGCCCAGAATGTTAATGAGGTCCCTCTCATGACTAAGTAACATCCAGTTTTTATTGAGAATGTCCCTTATGTGTTGTGCATCACATGAAAAAGGTGTAGAAAAGCTAGAGTTGTAGTTAAAAACTACAAGTATCGTGGAATTACCATTATTCCCAACTGGAATATCATTAGTTTGGTAGTTCAAATTCTGAGTGAAATTAGCGACATTTGTTACTGTCACCATCTCTGAAGTGACTGACCTAGTATTGGAGGGCCTCAAATTATATGTACCCAGAATTGGCAAAAAATGGCCCTGTATTCTTTTAGTTCTCACTTTAGACATAATATTGGTAATTAACTGTAAGGGGTACCTTCTCTTAAGGAACATTTCTTTCAACTTGTGGCACTCATTAATAAAGGCTGACCATGCAGTAATCATACAAACTGTCCTTTTACCATGGCACGTTTCTGTGTAAGGAGATGAGAGCTATCAAAATGAAGTAAACTGTTGAAATACATTTCCTCCCTAAATATTTCAGCCACAAATCTTTCTTATACTATATAGGAACAGGCAAGCAAAAACTGAGGGTAATGCTACTCAATGCTAGAAGTCTAAATCTCAAAATGCACTCACTCGAGGCACTCCTTAAAATGGAGAACATCGATGTCTGTGCAGTGACTGAGACCTGGTTCAAGGCTCCAGAGAGCACCCCTGCATTACCAGGCTATAACTCATACCACACTTTTCGGCCATCTAACCTGGACCGGAACACCAAAGGCAGATATGTGTCCATATTCATTAAGGATATCCATAACTCCAGGCTAGTTGCTCAGCATAATGCAGCCGAGGTTATCCAAGTGCAACTAACTCTGGGCAAAACTGCAATCCAAATTGTAGCTTGCTACAGATCCCCCATCATGACCCAGGATTCCCACTCCTCTTTTCTTGATATACTGGAAAATATTAGGGTTCAAGATAACACCCTAATACTGGGCGATTTCAACTACCCTACCATTAACTGGGAAAACTACTCATGTACCAACTACTTCGTTCAGCGCTTTCTGGAATTCATAAATTCCAATGCCCTGGATCAACTTATCCACACCCCCACCAGAGGCAACAATATCCTAGACCTAGTCATTACCAATGTGACTGGTGTTCCACACCTGAAGTCAACTCCTCATTGGTCTGATCCGACCATAAGCTAATCACCCTAGATATCCACATCCTGCCCCCACTCCCATTAAGGAAACCACGGTAAAACATTTCTCCAAAGCCAACTTCATGCTTCTTAAGACAGAAGTGGTGAACTTCACGACACCCATGCAGATGGACAATACAGTTATGACTGCTGAATCCTATACAACTGCACTCTATAAGCACTTACATGAGTTCATGGATCATGCTATCCAAAACATAATCAAGACGCTATCCTGCAAAAAAAAAAGGAAGCCAATCTGGTGGTCCCATGCCATAAACAAACTCTACAACAGAAGGAAGAAATTAATAACAAAAGAGACTAAAATCCCATGAATGGACCCTGGTCAGCCTCAGCAAGAAGCAGAGATCCCTTATAAGATCCTCCAAAGCTAGCTATGAAAACAAGATTGCCACTGATTCTAAGGACAACCACAAAGCATTCTATAGCTATGTCAAGAATCTCAATGGCAACACCCAGATCTGCTCTGAGTTCCAGCACAGTGGCACAAAAATTATAGAACCAACTGATATTGCCAACATCCTGGCAGATAGATTCAGTGTTAACTTTACCCCCCTCACCCCTAAAGGGCCCATATCTATACAGGAAGAATGCAAAGTCCCCGTAATCACAACTTCAGAGGTAAAAGCAGCACTTTCTAAAGCCAAAAACACAGCATCCATGGGACCGGACAACATCCCAGGCTGCGTTTTACACAAACGTCAGAATGAACTGGCTCCCCACCTAACCACCATGTTCAATCATAGCCTCATGTCAGGCTTTGTGCCCACTGAATGACGCACAACCACAGTTATCCCACTGCACAAAGGGGGAGCCACCACTGATCCTGGGAACTATCGCCCTATTAGCCTGCCGAGCCTCGTCTGCAAGGCCATGGAACATATCATCATGGAATTCATAAGTTAAGACATTGGTAACCTCCAAACTCTGGACCCCACCCAGTTCGGGTTTGTGAAAGGCAGATCTTGCCTCTTGCTGGAGGGATAGATTCCTGTCCCAGGGACTTCCCATACTCTGGAACAAGCTACCCATCTATGTCAAGCAAAGTTCTGCATTAACACTCTTCAAGAAAAATCTTGATGAGTGGATGGGAAATAGGAAATACACCCTGGGGATCACTTCTGTGGCTCTGCTCAACAGGGGCACAGGAAATTAACTTTCTTGTGTTGGCTAGGCTTACTTAGGCACTTGGGCCGATAGCCTAGTACCTATGAACCTATCCGTTTTTAATAACACATGTAGGTATGACATCTCTGTGTTGTTAACATTATGGGTAAACGTCAACAAAGGGGTGGTCAAATTGATGTAATCTAAAAATTCAGAAACTTATTCTTTGGGGCCTTCTCATAAAATAAAGATATCATACAAATATCTCATGTAAGTGTGACAAAATGGGAAAAAAGTAGATGTCCTCAAAAATCTCTTCTCCCATTCAAGGATTACAATGTTTGCGAAGAGCCCCCCACAAGCAGAACCCATTGCAACACCTTGCAATTTTAAATAGTATTCATTGTCAAACAGGATATAATTATTCCTAAGGATCATGTCTAATAACTGTTCATAAACATTTATGCACTCTTGTGCAACCCCTTTTGAAGGGAGAAAATCACAAAACCATTCGACCCCTAATGTGTGTGGGATTACAGAGTATAAAAATAACCATGTCTTTTGCAATAAATAGAAAATGTGGGTTGAAACTGATATTTATTTTCCTGAGAAAATCCCACAAATCAATACATAAATGAGTTTCCTCATGTAAAAAATGTTTTAACTGAACAGCCAGAAATTTCACGAGACGGTGGGTGACTGAACCCCTAGCATTCACAACTGGGCACATGGGGGGCACTTGAATGTTTTTATGGAACTTCGGTAGTCCAAAAATGGTTGGTGTAATAGGAAATTCAACCAACAAGTAATGTAATTCATGAATAGTAATGGACCCCTCAAATAGGTCCTGGAGGAATCCATTAATTTTCCTGTATGAACCATTAAGTTCATTCAAGGAACTCTTGCAATAAGTTTCAGTATTCAAATAATCTTCTTTTTGAAATATAATCATCAGTTTTCATAACAACCCCACCCCCTTGTCCGGTTATTCTAATACCATGCATTTGTTTTAACCTTTCTAACTCATTTTCTGCGTCCTTAGTTAGATTCATGGTAAAATTCTTACTTCTGGATTTATAGCATAAATTTCTTATGTCTAATTCACAGATTCTTTCAAAAGAAGCCAGGACAGGGTGAATGGGGGGGGGGGGGTTGTATGAGCTGGAAATTTGAAATGGTTTACATACATGTTCCACACCTTGAAACATTAAATTTAAATTAAATTTTTAACGTATAGTTTGAGATCCAATAAAGTGTTAACAACACTGGCATGATGACTGAGGATAAACGTAAAACCTTTAGCCAAGAGGTCACATGTCGTAACATTTAGTACTACATCAGAAAAATTGTAAACTTTAAAATCACCAGTGCTGTTGAAATCAATATGCACAAGAGAAGTCTGGACACTGAATTCATTGTCCATAATATACTGTGGTACAACACTGTCAGGTATCATTTCTTCCCCCTCCATGAGTTCTTGTACCCCCCCGTTCATTCGGCTGTTGCCTCTCTGATGAAAAAATTGTTGTCGTCTCATCTGAGGGTTGTAGTTGGTACCCCTTTGGTTCATAAGGTGATCCGACCTTCTTAGCTGTGGGGAATTTTCTTCCCCTAAAAATTGTTCCTCCATAGATTCTTGCTCAAATTCAGTGTTAATGTCATGAGATGGTACATTGTTCTGATCATGGGGCCTATTCATATGTCATTCCTGTGAAGGGGGGGGGGTATGCTACATGATTTGCATAGTCCCTTTCATCTCTAACCAATTTTTTAACCTTTCTGTTCTTAATAGAAACCATTTGCTCCTCAACTGAGTGAAAAATACGATTATACTGAAATTTGTTATGGTTAAAGGCTGAGTCACTAGCAATCTTTTTATCCAAGACAGACACCTCATGGCTTAGTTTGTCAATTTCTTCTTGGTTATGTTTAATAACCATATCCATATATTCAAGTCCAAACTTATCAAATAAACTGATAAGTTCCTTGTGAAAGTTTGAACCTGGAATGAGGCCAGTAAGATAATGCCAGATGCGTAAACCCTTTGGTAAAACCTCTAGCCTTATGTATTCATTAAAGTATGCATTGCCCATTTGCAGTTTTTTTATTTTAAGCAACAAACGATCAAAAGCAGAAAACCGGTCGTTCAACGAACTAGTATTAATGTCCGGAGTCTGTGAAAAAACAGTACTGTCTTTAAGACAGTCAGTTAAAGCAACATCATATATTTGGTTAGGGTTATTGCTGTTTTAAACAGGTTCTGTAAGCATGTTACTAACCTCCGTGCTGCTAGCATCCAGTCTTGAGTCCAAATGCCTAATAACATTGCAGTTAGGGGGCACAACTGGTTGAAACGTCCCCTCTGTTTGTAAATGCTGTGTAGAAGTACTTGGGGTGGGATATAAGGACATCTGTGTCAGCAAAATCTGCTCAAAATGATCCATTCGCTGATTTAGCTGCTGTATAAGTAAAGTAAGCTCACCATTAGACTCATTAATGGACGTAGAACCATTTCCGTTGCTCATCGTTGCAATTCAGTACACCACTGGCTTGCTCCGCCTCCATCCTTTGCGACCAGAACAAACAGTAATCCAAAAAAACAGGAAGAAAAAGTCACAAACCACAGGATGCAGGCAATAAAAGCTAAGGAATCCACACCAAAAGAGGATTTCCAGCCAAAAAATGAAGTAGCAAGTACACCAGGAACTTCAACAATCACTTCTAGTTTATTGCAACAGAAAATAGGTGTAGTTATAAGCACTTTCATCCCAAATAATAACAGGAACTTCATCATTTATTTTAACAATTTAAATTTTATTTCACATATTTTTGTACAATTTTATGTGTGTCATGATGGTTGTGAGTTATTGTTTTGCTATTGGGTTGAACCCATAAGCTGCTTATGTATTTCTGGGCTATTTTGTATCCATTTAGGATAGTTTTTATGTGTAACTTAGATAGTGGTTTTATACACTTTATATATTTACATTGTTACATAACAGTATTCTACAACTTATTCTAGTCTAGTTTTATTTTGGGATGGTTACATCTGTGGCTACAGTAATTCAGTTAATGTTGGTATTACAGCTGCATTTGTCTTTTTCTTTTCTTTTTTATTCCTGTGTTGCTTTAAGCCTTAACTGAATGCATTTTGACTATATCAAGAAGTGACATAATGTTAAAAAGTGGTTAAAAGAATGCATTTCTGTAGTTTGTTTGTATCCGATGAAGTTCCTGTTATTATTTGGGATGAAAGCCCTTATATCTACACCTGTTTTCTATTTCAATACACTAGAAGTGATTGCTGGAGTTCCTGGTGTACCTGCTACTTCATTTTTTGGCTGGAAATCCTTTTTTGGTGTGGAACCCTGCAGGTGGGCCAGTGGGGACTCTTATTGGGGATCTGGAGAAAGAGGGAGAAATTATTGGGGATCTGGAGAAAGAGGGAGAAACCAGCCCCAGACTGACTGTGATCTCTGTGTGCTCTTAAAGGAAATTGTACTTCACTGTGTATGCACTTGTCATCATCCCAATGTGCACATTTCTCACTGGTGCTAGTGGTGAGGATTGAGGCTCCTTGATTACTGGGCCAATGCAGGGGCATCACATAGGCCACCAAATCTACAGATATCTAAAGAGAAATACTAGTTATATCTTTCTTGTACAATATCTAGATAATCTATGTCAGATGTCTTCAGTATTTAACAAGATCATGTTACTGTATTACTTTTTCTGTACTGTGAAATGTTTCACCTAATAAGTATCAGTTTTATTGTAGCTAGGTCATAAATGAAAAAGAGCTCAAACAATCCAGTTTACCTACTACCAAATAAAAACATACTTAAATGACTAAGCAAACATTTATTCCTTACTGGATCCATTATTGAATTCAGTTCTCCATTAGAATACACTAATCTAAGCACCAAGTACAACCTGAAAGATTCAACGGGATTCCTAACTAAAATATGTTTGTTTTAAGCCCTTTAAACTGTGCAAACAGATTAAAATCCCTTTCTTGTTATTCCATTTCATACACTCTGGTGGGGCAACCTATGTGTATTACATTAAGTAAAGAATAAATATCCTACTCACACTAAAGATGTTTTCAGGTCAAACAAGGCAAAAACTGTAGAAAATCCTGAAATGGCACCATGGCTAAGGCTGTATGAAGACACAATGGCTTGAAAACAAACCTAGTTTAATTTCAAACAAATAAAGTAAAAGGCCTGAGTACAAAGATGAGCTCTTTTGGCAAAACTTCGCCTTCTTCAGATTATGTAGAACAAAGGTCCATACTGATTAAAATAACAATAAATGACCAATCGTATCTATTACAACTGGCACACCTACAAAAATTAACAAATCAAAAATTCAGTCTTAAAACCAGGAAATATGATGACAAAAATCATATCTAACCAATCTTAAACTAAGAAAAATTCTAATAACCAATGAAAAAAGTTAATTAAAACCAAAGTATACTGTAAAAATTTTATGCAGATTCAAATTAAATAGACCATAAAACATTAGCCTCTACATATTTTAGGTTCAGTACATGTGTATGATGTGAATGAATACTTAATTCCATCTGCTTTCATGATTAAGCATGGTGGTTTACCCAAAGCTTTTAGAAGTAACTATTTACTTATAGAGAATGGACTCATAAGGCCAGAAAAAGATATGTCTGCATTCACGGTATATTGCTTAAGCCAATCAATGGTTCAAATAGCCAAACAAAATTGGCCAATAGTGTGTAAAGGAATTTATACAAAGTTAGGGCACTGTAGCGGCAATAGTATCTGAAAACTTTCCTGACCACTAACTATTAAAGCAAGTCTGATATATAACTAAACACACTGATGGCATTAATAGGAACACTACAAACTAGATCGATTTGGTTAAAAGAGTAAACTTTCCCCTGGTAACATTAGAATAACCATTAGATTGTTATCTTATCTGTGTGTAAGCCAGTTCAAATATAGGTTTGGTTAAAACATTACTTTTTATATTTATTAATACAATAAAAACTAAAGCCATCCATTGTACAGCTTCGTTCCTTCTCCTTTAAAAGTATATTCAGAGCGTTTAAATTAAAAATTTTTTTTGGGGGGGGATACATATAAGAATAGCATATGAGAATAGATTGTTCATATTTCATTCCATGGCTTTTCCATATCTGCAATGTGTTTTGTACTATAGGCACTTGCTGTCTGGCAACAGCCAATCAGCAATTCACCTAAAAGCTATGAAAATCAAAAGCTAAATCCATCCGTGTTTGCAGAAGCAGCCTATTTCATTTGCACAGTAAGGACCAATCAGATTTAGTAAATGTACATCATGGCTAATCCTTGAAGGGCCAATGAAATTCCAATAGCCCAGGGGCTCAACCAATCAAGTACAGACAACTGAAAGAACAACCAGAGACAGTCCGTGTTCATGGATACGGCTCCATTCTTAGTAGGATCACTTCTAAGAATCAGATAAACATCCATCCCAGGGCATTAATGACTATATAAACAAGAACAAAATACAATGTTTTCTATGTAGGTTTCATACTATGGGTGCTTGCTGTCTGGTCATAACCAATCTATATTTCACCTAAAAACTAATCAAATCAAAAAGTTAAAGCCATCCACATTGGCGGCTGCAGTCTATTGCACTGACACAGTAGAACCAATCCAAATATCACAGACGTATGCCATAGCCAATCTACGAAAGGCCAATAGAATCCCAAAAAGTCCTACCAATAAACTTGAACAACTAAACCCTAAACAAAATCAGTAGTTAAAAACAGGGGCTGTCCATTTTCATGGTCACGGCTTCAATCTCAATAAGATTAATCTAAAAAATGTAATAAACATTTATCCCAAAGAGTAAATAATAAAAATAGAAACAGGGGCAAAGTCCATTCTTATGCATTTTAGCAGTCACTTCCGTGTTAGCAGCTACCATCAAATAATTGGAACTGGCTGAATACCTGTCAGTCAATCTTAATTTCAAACAGGGCCTGAACAAGATAGCAGGTTATGGCCGTCCTCTTTCATGACGATGGTCTCTTACACATTTTGTTAAGGGCCAATCTAACTAAACAAACAAAAAGAATGGCCAATCAAAAAAAGCTTAACAGCTCTCTATTAAATATAAGATGGTCACTTCCACATTAACGCTTGCAGTCACATGATTGGTACTGGCTGAATAACAGTCAGCCAATCATGAAACAAGCAAAAGCTATACAAAAACAGCACGCTATAACCATCCGTATTTGCAATTATCATCTCTTCCACATTCACCAAAAAGGCCAGTCAGATTAAGCAATCAGAAAGAATGGCCAATCAGTAAAAGAGCTTATCACCTCTGCTTAAAATTTAATTCAAACCGTACATAACTCCATCCATTGTTACTATCACTTCCACGAGCTTGCCTTGACTAAAAGGATTGGTATTGGTTGGATAACAGTCAGCCAAAAATCAATTTAGATAAATACTATATTAAATGAAAAGCAAAGGCCTTCTGCATTCATGGCTACGGTCTTTCAGCATTCGTGATAATACCAATCAAAATAAACAATCAAAAAGATATGGTCAACCAAAAAATAAACTTATCAACTCTAATTAACTCAATGTGTAAAACATATAAAAACTAAAAATACACAAAAGTATATATGAATAATAACCAATCAGCAAAAAGCCATTTGACATTCGATCATACATATCATTACTGAAACCATAAGTAGAAAACACACAAAAATCAACTCAGATGGCTATCTGTAAAGATGCAAAAACTGTAACATTCTAGTGTGAAATACTACATGAATCCTGTCAGTATGTACGTATTGGATATATTTGGTAATAAAATATTTATAAACCATCAAAACCTGCTCAATCATAAGATGTACAAAGTGTTTATAACTAAAAGAACACAGATAAAGATAATTGTTACTGTCCAATTATTATGTGCTCATATGTATTTTTATCAAATGATTGGATATTTTTGTGTTTAAAGACCATAAAAAATAATACATTTACCTCATGTTGTTAAAAGCTATGTCCACTAAGGGACTCCAGGCAAAATACTTATAAACTGATGTTTATGAGACAAGGATTTAACTGATGTTATGTAGATGAATATCAAAAGTGACTATCACATGAAAAAAGGGCATTGGGAATGGCCAGAATCTATCTATCCCTCTTTAAGAACAATAAAGAACCTCTTTTATGGCACAAGTGTTTCCTAAATGGACTTTCATACAATAATATCATGCAATAGGAATCTCTATTCACAGCACATACAGAAGGGGAAAAGACAACCCTTTAGATGTATATATGAAACAAAAATAATGCACTAATAATCAACAAAAAAGGAGTTCCAAATTATATCTAAAGACAACTTCTAAAATCAGAATACATAGCAATAACTATTTAGAGTCATGTCTTTGGTTTTAGACGACTATTTCTAAGAGCAGGTTTAAGAGTTATCAAGCTATTAAGGCCTGGAGATTCGGTACTTCTCAAATTGATAATCCATTTCATTTCTCACAATTCAGTATGATGAGAATACTCCCATCCCCTGGTAGTTGGTTGAATAACCTCAATAGCTCTAAATAAAAATCTGTGTGTTGGAAAAAATGTTATGTGACCGTTATGTGGATCTCTTTTAGATATAGCTCTGATGTGTCGCAAAATTCTATTCTTAAATTGTTGTTCAGTTTTTTCAATATAAACATGTTGCTAAATAAATTAGATGTGCATATTACAAGTAGCTTTTGCTTTGAAGCAATATGTCCTTTTAGTAATCGGATGCATAAAGGTATTACTTTGGTCAATATACTGGCAGGCTTTGGATCTCCCACACTTGTGTGTGCCATTGCTAATGGTAGATGTTTTGTGTTGGAAGCCATCCTTATTGCATAACAGTTGTATGAGATTGTTCTTGTTTTTGTAGACAAATCTAGGAGGGTCTCCAACTCTATCTTTGATCCTATCATTTTCCAATGGAATAGGCCAAAACTGTTTGATAATCTGGCAAACTTGCTTGTTATCCGAACTATAAGTAAGAACACAATGGAGTTGATTGGAGGGCATGGATCTTTTCACTGTCAAGCTGGTATCATTTGTGCCACAGTGAGCATGTGAGAAGCAGGGTTGAATTCTATTATGTACTTCATTGGGTAAATTAGGATTCCTTCTTAGATCTTTGTTTTTATATCCTCTCTTTTTAAGATTGGATTGGAGTGAGAGGCATTCATGATTATATTCCTCTTCATCAGTACACAACCTCTTGACATCTGATTTTCAAAAATGTTTTTGAAAATATGACCCAAGTGCATTCTATCTCTATGTAAATAATGGTTTCACCATGTAGTCTATGAATTTTATTGTGTAAGCCAGTAACATTGTCCAGAGCTAAAGTAATATCCAAATAACTAATCTCAGATCTAGAGGATTCAAAAGTGAATCTTAGGAAACTAGTAGAAGAGTCCAAATATTTGCTAAGATCATTTAACTCTTGTTCACTTTCATCCCAGAGGATAAAGACATCATCTACAAAGTGGCCGTAAAAAGGTATATGTTGCTTCCATGGGTTGTTTTCACTTAAAACATGAGCTGTTTCCCAATGTGCTAAAGCCAAGTTTGCATAAGTATTAGCACATGGCGTGCCCATTGCTGTACCCCATGTCTGTCAGTAGCATGTATTCCCGCACATAAAGAAGTTATTTTCTAAGATTAACTCAAGAAGGCAACAAACAACTTCTCTATTATGTCCTTGGGAGAGAGTTAACTCTCTAATTGCTTCTATCCCATATTCATGAGGGATGATGGTGAAAAGATTTACAACATCCATGGTGACCAATATCAAATTAAAGGGAGGAGATAGATTTTTTGAACCTGTCATGGAGAGAAGATAAAAAACTTCCAGAAGCTTTTAGGACTGTATTTGTTAGATTTAATAAGCTTTTTAATTAATTTTCCATGTATATAGAAAGAGGTTCTGTTATTCTCCTAGATACTGTTGGTCTTAATGGTGGATTAACAGAGTCCTTATGGATTTTGGGGAGGCCACTTATTTTGGGAATAGTTGGATTTGAGACCTCAAAAAATCTAAATAATTCATCAGTAATGCATCTCTACATGAGAAAATCATATATGGTGTCATGTACTTTTTATCTTTTTATCAAGAAATGATCTAACTATGGTTTTGTAAGTTTGCTGATCATTTAGCATTCCTTCCATACGATTTCTATATCACTGGGCATCCATGACAACAATGGCTCCTCCTTTGTCAGCCGGTTTGATGATGATGTCTTCTCTGCTTTTGAGGTCCATCAATGCATGATATTCTTTGGTGGTTAGATTGTGAAAGTGTTGGTGTTTTTATTAACTTCTCTCAGTTTGTTCACTTCATTCTCACACAGACATGTGAACAAGTCTACCGATGGATGATTAACTGGTACAAATGTACTGGGCTGTTTATATTCTGATAAAGAACTAAAAGGATTAGTTTCAAAAATATTCCTGAGACTCACATTTCTACCAAATAGTTTAATGTCCGTAACAAATTCATTAAGATCTGAGTGCAAGGAGGGAACAAAAGTAAGACCTTTATCCAAAACTTGTAGGTGATCTTGACTAAGGTCAATTTTAGACAGATTCACAACCAAAGAGCTATTAATTCTATCTAGCAGTTGTTTTTTTTCTGCTTCCTCTCTTGTCTTGGTGTTCTGTTGTATCTGTGATTGTTCCCTTTCACTGGAATAGGAAATGGATGAAAAAAAGGGGGTATGGGTTGAATCCTCTTTGGGTCTAGTACCGGTATTATCAGAATTAAGATTAAATAAATTGGTTGAAGCACCCAGGACAACAGAAGGCACATTATCAGTTGAAATAATTGTGTTTACACCTACAGGGAGGCTATTGACAGTTACAGCGGTTGTTGGTTGTGATGTTCCTCTATTAAAGGCTATCCATATACTTTCCTAGCAGTCACTTCCGTGTTAGCAGCTGCCATCAAATAATTGGAGCTGGCTGAATACCTGTCAGTCAATCCTAATTTCAAACAGGGACTGAACGAGATAGCAGGTTAAGGCCATCCACTTTCGCAGCGACGGTCTCTTCCGCATTCGTGGTAAGGGCCAATCTAACTAAACAAAATAAATGGCTTTTTGCTGATTGTTTATTATTCATATATATTTTTGTGTATTTTTATTTTTTATATGTTTTACTCATTGATTGAGTTAATTAGAGTTGATAAGTTTATTTTTTGGTTGGCCATTTCTTTTTGTTTATTTTGGTTGGTATTATCGTGAATGCTGAAAGACTGTAGCCGTGAATTTAAATTGATTTTTGACTGACTGTTATCCAACCAATATTAATCCTTTTAGTCAAGGCAGCTCATGGAATTGATAGTGACAATGGATGGAGTTATAGACAGTTTGAATGAAATTTTAAGCAGAGCTAATAAGCTCTTTTACTGATTGGCCATTGTTTCTGATTGCTTAATCTGATTGGCCTTTTCTGCGAATGCAGGAGAGATGGTAATTGCAAATATGGGCAGTTATAGCGTGCTGTTTTTGTATAGCTTTTGCTTGTTTTATGATTGGCTGTTATTCAGCCAGTACCAGTCATCTGACTGCAGGCGTTAATGCGGAAGTTACCGCCTTACATTTAATATAGAGCTGTTAAGCTTTTTTCCATTGGCCATTCTTTTTGTTTGTTTAGTTAGATTGTCCCTTACTGCAAATGTGGAATAGACCGTCGCCGTGAAAGCGGACAGCCTTAACCTGCTATCTTGTTCAATCCCTGTTTGAACTTAAGATTGACTGACAGGTATTCAGTCAGCTCCAATTATTTGATGGTAGCTGCTAACACGGAAGTGACTTCTAAAATGCATAAGAATGGATTTTGTCCCTGTTTCTATTTTTATTATTTACTCTTGTGCTGATATTGATATTTTTGGATAAATTTTATTGAATTTTTTGGATTGATCTTATTGAGAGTGAAGCTGTGACCATGAGAATGGATGGCCCCTGTTTTTTTATTAGGGTTTAGATTGAGTTTAATTGGTAGGACTTTTTGGGATTCCATTGCCTTTTGTAGATTGGCTATGGCATACTTCTGTGATATTTGGATTGGTTCTATTGTGTCAATGCAATGGGCTGCATCCTCCAATGTGGATGGCTTTATAACTTTTAGATTTGATTAGTTTGTAGGTGAAATATAGATTGGTTATGACATGACAGCAAGCACCCATTGTGTGAAACCTATACAGATAACATTGGATTTTGTTCTTGTTTATATAGACATTAATGTCCTGGGATGGATGTTTATCTGATTCTTGATTGGTTTGGATCCTATTGAGAATGGAGCTGTAACCATGAATCCGGACAGTTTCAGTCTTTGGTTGTTGTTTCAGTTATCTGTACTTGATTGGTTGAGCCACTGGTCTACTGGAATTTCATTGGCCCTTCAAGGAATGGCCATGATGTATGTTTAGTAAATCTGATTGGTCCTTACTGTGCAAATGAAATAGGCTGCATCCACAAACATGGATGGTTTTAACTTTTAATTTAAATAGCTTTTAGGTGAATTGCTGATTGGCTGTAGCCAGACAGCAAGTGCCTATAATACAAAACACATTGCAGATATGGAAAAGCCGTGGAATGAAGTATGAACGATCTATTTTCATATGCTATTCCTATATGCATCCCCCACAAAATTTTTAATTTAAACACTCTGAATATACTTTTAAAGGAGATGGACCAAAGCTGTTCAATGGATGGTTTTAGTTTTTATTATATTAATAAATATAAAATGTAACGTTTTAACCTATATTTGAAATGGCTTACACACAGATAAGATAACAATTTAATGGTTATTCTAATGTTACTAGGGGAAAGTTTCTATTTTAACCAAATCGATCTGGCTTGTAGCATTCCAATTAATGCTACCTGTGTATTTAGTCATATATCAGACTCGCTTTAATAGTTAGTGGTCAGGGAAGTTTTCATATACTATGATCTGATAGCCATAGTTATGGATGCTTGCCACTACAGTGCCCTAACTTTGTATAAATTCCTTGACACACTATTGGCCAATTTTGATTGGCTATTTGAACCATTGATTGGCATAAACACTATACCGTGAATGCGGACGTATCTTTTTCCGGCTTTATGAGCCCATTCTCTATAAGTAAATAGAGTTACTTCTAAAAGCTGTGGGTAAACCATCATGCTTAATCATGAAAGCAGATGGAATTAAGTATTCATTCACACATCATACACATGTACTGAACCCAAAATATGAAGAGGCTAATGTCTTATGGTCTATTTAATTTGAATCTGCATAAAGTTTTCTACAGTGTACTTTGTTTTTAATTAACTTTTTCATTGCTTATTAGAAATTTTCTTAGTTTAAGACTGGTTAGATATGTTTTTTGTCATCATATTTCCTGGTTTTAAAACTGAATTTTTGATTTGTTCGTTTTTGTAGGTGTGTCAGTTGCAATAGATATGATTGGTCAGTTATTGTTATTTTAATCAGTATGGACCTTTGTACTATATGATCTGAAGAAGGCAAAGTTTCACTAAAAGCGCTCATCTTTGTACTCAGGCCTCTAACTTTATTTGTTTGAAATTAAACTATGTTTGTTTTCAAGCCATTGTGTCTTCATACAGCCTTAGCCGTGTTGCCATTTCAGGATTTTCTACAGTATGTGTATTACATTGGGCAAGAAAATACCCTGTGCTGGCTGACCTTTTCCACCTTCAAAGAACAAATAGTCTAACAAACACCTAATCTAAAGAGCTAAACCTGCATTGTTAACATTAAGCGTACTTGCTCATATTACAGGTTTCTTACACATTACTTTCATTACCTTTGGAAGAGAATTTCTCTGTGTATCAAACAAATCACATCACTAGCTACCTTCAAAGCCAGTCTCACTGAATGGATTGGTAACCACACATTTATGTCTGGCGTAAATGCAAATGATCTTCTGCTAGAGGAAAGTATTCTCATGGGTGATATGACTAAACTTGTTGTTGGATGTCCATTTGGAAACTTGCTATAAACCTAAGAACCTAGAGGCTGTGGCATGGTTTATGTTACACTGATAAATAAGTTATAACTGTATTTATAGGAAAAGAAACTATTTTGATTTGGTCATGAGTAGTCATATTTTGGCTTCCTTCTTCAAGCTGATTGACCTATTTTTGAACGACAGACAATGTCAATGAAATGCCATGCACAAAGTTTCATGAATACAGACTATGTGAAAGTTTCACGAATACAGACTATGTGAATTTCAGTCTGTTCACAGGTCAGAGACATAGCTGGCTCATCTAGCATCTTTTGTCAATCCCTGAGTTGGCAACATTCAACTTTAATTGAGGAGCAAAGGAAAAAAAAAGACCTTTGGCACTTTCTTTGACCTGGTGTTCCTCACCTGTTTCCCGTGCTTGTGCACCAGATCTGATGTTGTGTTCCTCAATTCGAGGAGCAAAAAAGGTCTTCTGCTTTAGAAAAAAAAATACATTCATAGCAAGCTTGCTAACAGTTATACCACACATGAAAAGCCAGTATGGAAATGAATGTACTTTACACCCCCTGAAACCTTACGCTGGGAGCAACTGACCCCTTCACCCCACCCTATCTGCACTTCTCTCATTGGTTTACACTCAGCCAGTGGTATATTATCCATTGTATGCTTAACCACAAATTCCATAGAAGAAGGAACAATTGAAAGTCAGTTAAAGGGTTCAGAGGCAAACTCATGCTTTGTTGAGGTATCTTCATGCAAGCAGCATGTATTTTTTGTTTGTTTTTATACTTGTACATCTTATGCTTTTTGATGTTGGAAAAATCAGTGAAGTGTGACTCATTTTAGAATGCCTTGCTAGAAGGCAGGGACAGCTAGCTCAGAAGATGGTAGGTGGTGGAGTTAATTTGGGAGATTTTAACAGAATATTCTGGATGTATGGGAAATAGGGAAACGATGGAAAAAGAGAATTAGAGAGAGAATTGGAGGACTGAGATGTGATCATTTTTTTAGCATATTTAGAAGTTTGTAGCCAGTGTGATACCATATCCTCATCTAACTGAAGTTAGAATGTTGCTACGGTTTTGCATTCTGTAATATATATTGTAAGCTTGTTCTCTAGGACGGGGAGTGGGAGGTGCTGGTTGATTAATTTATTCCTGAATTGAGACTTGCTGATTATTTGCCATAGAGTTGAGTCTTTAGAGCAGGTATTAACTAAGTTTTTCTTTCTGAGGAAAAGAAATTTGCAGAGAGTAGGGTTTGACACAGCTTAGAAGCCAAGGCACATCTTCTTGCAGGCTATCTGAATGACTCGTTTTTAAAGCATGGATTCCTTTGGTTACAAAATGGTAGGGTTTTTGTAACTGAGAAAATTACTTAGAGCTATGCAGGCCAAATGGAGCATTGTATTCGGTGGTGGTGGTGGGGGGGGTGGAAGAAGGTGGAGTAATGATGGATTAGGATGGATTAATATCTAGACAAGTACACACAACAGATGAGAGGGAGGCAAAAGGATTCTCTGAAAATGCTGGAGATATGCTAAGTTAAGGGCCCTCATTTTCTACGTAAATTATAAAATCCAAGCTCATGGTCACAGCGTGATACTGTGCAGAAGCACAAGTTGTAACAAAGGATATAATGCTACATTTCTTTGCATTTAAAGTGAGACCTTGATAAAAGCACCGGTTATTGTGATCAAGGCCTTCTTGGAGTACTGATGAATATTTAGGGGAGTTTAGGATGACTCCCGGTTTACTAACATTTGCCCATACTACATAGAAATAGATTACTGAAGAAGAAAAAGTGCCTAGAACAGAACCTTAAGAGATGCTGTTTCCTACATTGTGCTATAAAGAGAGGATACCATTTATTTTGATCAAGTATGCCCTGGTTGATAGCCAGTTAGCAATCCAGTGAATTATAAAACGGTTGATGTTTAGTTAGTTAGCCTATTTATAATGTCAGACTGGGGAGTGGTATGAAATGATTTTGCTAAGTCCAGAAAGCAATCTGGATGAGAAACCCTTCATCTAGGAATTTGGTGACTTTTTGAAGAAACTAACAATTACAACTGCTTGATGTACCTTTGGCAAAGCTAAACTGCGAGGGGCTAAAGTCTGTAGACCCTTTATGTTCTAATTGATTAACTCTACAATAATTAATTCTATGATTTTATAGATAAGGCTAGTGAGACTGACAGGACAGTATTTGCCTGGGTCAGTGAAGGGGTCACCATTATGGAGGGGGAAGATCATGGTGTTTCTCTATTCTTCGGGTACATGTCCTTTGGAGAAACTTTGACTAAAAATGCTTAGGAGAGGTTTGGCTAAGTGATGCTTTAAGTTTACCAGTAAGTAGCCATGTCTGTTGTCTGGTCACATAGAGGTGCTATTTTTTGTTTTGCAATGGGTGTATATGATTTGTTCAGTAATGGTGATGGGATATTTAGCATGACCCGATAGTGTGCATGTGTGTGCATGTGCGTGTGTGTGTGTGTGTGTGTGTGTGTGTGTGTGTGTGTGTGTGTGTGTGTGTGTGTGTGTGTGTGTGTGTGTGTGTGTGAGGGGGGGGGACTGCATAATAGTGGAATTAAATCAGAGTAGAGTTTTTTAGTCAAGATGTTATCTACGTATTCTGAGTTGGTCTGGGTAACACCATTTGCAATGAGTTTAGGGCATGGCATGGTATTATGTTGACCTTATGTATATAGATAAACAATGATTAATGATTATCTTTTGTGCTTGTGGCTATTTTGTGCTCATATGTAGCCTTGGTGCTTGTCTTAGTATTCTTGATACCGTATTCATTTACACAAGCTTTTTTATAAGTTCCGATGCAGTGTTTCTTGTTGTACAATTTGGTGATTCTGTTATCACCAGATTCAATGTTTGATACATGTATTATTTCCTTATCATGGAAAGGGTCAGTTTGAATTATACAGTGATTCAATAGATTATATAATTCATTGGATAGGACTGGGGTGTCAGTGTGCATGGACCTGTAATGTTTTGACCATTTACATTTTTGGAAAAGTTGGATAAAATCAAATGTGCTGGTTTTGCTGTGGTCCTGGACTTTAAGTGGATTACTGAGACTAATGTGACAGGCTTTGGCTTGGAGGCTGAAGGTGATGGCTAAATAGTCTAATTTATCCAGGAAAGGGAGTACTTGTGGGGTTGAGCAGAAAACAGGGGAGTTAGTTAAAACATGGTATAGGATGTTTGGGCCTCTACTAGGGAAAGTAACTGTTTGATCCAGGGATCTGGATTTGATAATGTTGATAAAGCCTTAGCATAACAAGTATTGAATGTGCAGGTGGACCAGATGACATTAGGGTAAGTAAAATTACCTAATAAAAATGCATTTGGTTTGACGTCCAGCTGGGGGAACATAATTACAAAGGCATTTCAATATGTTTCTTCAGAGACAGAGAAGGGAGACTTGTAATTACTGATAAAGTAAACAATTGTTTTGTACTAAATCAAGGCAGAGGTTATTTGAGCTGTGAGAAATAGGTATATTTATAAATTAAGCATTTAGTAAGTTGATGTTTTACGAATATCAGTTTTTATGCTGGCACAAGCACTCAAATAGTCAAGATGATCGCAGTGCGCTGTGATTACTTTGTGAAAGATTGGGGTACAGTAGGGATTTTGAATTTACCCTTTCCCTTCTGTTGTATGATCTCAAAGTTGATACATAGAAGTAATGGTGGGGGGGGGGGCGTAGGGAGACTTGCCTTGCTGCAATAAATATTGTTTTTCTTAAATATTTTATGTTTTGATTCTTTCAAATCATTTTTTTTTTACTTTCAAGGTTTTCAGTGTTTGATTATGTGTATGTCAGTAGAAAAAAATATGGAAATGCCCTTACTTCTACTTGTAAGAATGAATGAGTGACAGGCAATAAACCCTGTAAGAGAAGTGCTTTATGTATATTAGAGCCAGTTTTCAGTAACTACACAGATATGTATGTTTTCCATCTAAAGGAAAGGAAAGTTCCAAATCAGACAATTTGCCTTTGGGCCTTTTTCTGTTGAGCAGAGCCACCTTGATGCCATGCAAACTGGAATTTGTCAGGTTGAGATGTCTAGTAATGAAATGTAGGGAGATGAAAGTGTGTGCCAGTATGCAAAAGCCCTTGTAGGAGGAAATGCAGAAAGGTGCTCTCCTAGGATGTCATAAACTGCATCCAGCTAGAATGACATTTAAGTAGCCAGTTGTTAAACCCAGTGATGGTTGATTTGTTTTTAAACATGATTCTAGGTGAAAGTAAAATACTAATTTATACAGATGATTTCCACTTCTTAGGAACATACATTGAAAGCTTCACCATTTCAACCTACATCGTGTACTTCCTGAAACTGTTCACCTCAAACTAAGCCAAAACGTATACTCATAATCTGCATGCTTCGGGTCTGGAGACAACTGATAGCCACCCTGTCCTTTGCCAGACTGGCAACATTTACAACACTAATAACTAGAATATTTCTGATACTAGTATATACTTTAGTTTTCTCTGCCTTAGAGCACTGGTTTTCAGCACAGTGATGTTTTGTAACAACATATTTCTATGTGGTGTTATTAGGTTTGAAATCTGGAATACCTATGTGGGCAATGGAGTTACGGAAGTATGAGGCTATTTATCCTCAGTTTGTATACATAAATGCAAAACATCCAAGTATAAAGCTAATTGGAATACTTTACTGTGATCATTTCTTTATACTACAACTGAACACTTGAGGTGCACAGTTAAGAGGCTGTAAGGGATGGATATAGACATTGGTGCACTATAGTGATAGCTATTTGAGTGTTCTTTTATAGTTTAAATTTTCTAAAATGGCTGATTTTATTATTAACTAGAAAATGTTTTTTACTTCTTGCTGGAAATTGTTTAGGATTACTCAAATTTAAAACACAGACACACACACAATTTTCTTTAAACAATAAAAATAATTTCAAACAATCTGGAATATATGTTTAAACATTCAGGAAGGTGAATCCAAAGGAACATGTGCATTTATGCGTGGTCCAAAAGTGTGTGTGTGTGTGTGTGTGTGTGGGGGGGGGGGGGGGGTGGCTGTGGTTTGAAAACCAAGTAGGGCTTATCCAGGTTACTCTTAAAACGCCATTCATATAAAGTATTCATAGGGTAGGCTAGTTAACATTCTAGATGCTAGAATGCAGATTATCAAATTAGATCTATTGCCAATCAAACATGACATTGCTGTTTATAAGGTCATTAGTGAAACAGACAAGGGGATAATGATCGACTTGTGAATATAATTTGTCAGCAAAGCCTTGACACTGCAGTTTGCTGGAGTATAGCAGATAAATGAAAAGCTAGGTGAGAAATAGTGAACTGGACAGAATACTGACCAGCTGGATAGAGGGGAAAATTTTCACTTAGGGAAATAAATGTTAAGCGAGACTGAGTGCAGCAAGACTGAGTAATAGAACTAATACCATTTAAAATGTGTGTGTCAGTTATCACATTGGTTCAGGCATGGTTTGTAGGTGTGTATGGTTAATGTTTACATGGCAGCTATTAGTATAACAAATCAGAGTGAACATGTATGGTTAGAAGAGTGTCTGCAGGAAATGCAGAAGAGTAAGCATATCAGGAAATGTGTCTTCTTACACTAACTAATGCAGCCCAGTGTCAAAGGACAATGGTGACAGTAAGCAGAATTCTGTGAAAAACAATGGGACTGGACTTTACAGCCATTAGACTGGTCCTAATATTGTGCAGGATAATGCAAATGTTGCATATGTAGCCCTGTTTCCCATTCTGGCAGCTGTACCATGAAAGGGAAATCACACTTCTAAAAAAAAATTGCATTGCAGAGTTGACCAAAATTCTGCAGAATTATAAAAGGACATTGAAAAACTGGGGACAACATTATGCTTCTTCATTGTTATGAGACTTGTATAGCTTTGGCATTCTTCAGAATTTTGACTTGGTACTTAATCAAATTATTTCTTCATATTGCTACCATATGATACCTAGCACAGTTATGTACCACATCTGGTTATGGGTTTGCAAGACTCTGCCTGTCATTATTATGCATGAAGGAATTGGGATTACATATTTGTATTTCCTGCCCTGTAATTCTCTCACTCATTTCATTTACCTGTTTTTTCAACTAATTGGATTTTTCTTCAGGTAATGAGTTGTGCTGCAGATTTTCTTTGAGCTGTAATACTATTGTGTAGAGACATCATACTTCTATTAACTACTTTCTGGCTTTTACTGATGTCAGCTATTTGGTGCTCCATATTTATAAGACTATGTATAATGTCTCCTTATTTGCAAAAATAAAATTCATGCCTACTAATTTACTTATCAGTTAAGTCATTCATTTTCATCATAAGAACATACAAATAGGGAGGATTTGCAGGCAGAAATGAGGGCAATGTGGAAGGATACCCAGACAGTTTCAATAGTAGTAGGAGCAACATGTCTTACAGAAAAGTATTTACAGTCATTACTGATGCATGTAACTTTCTATGAAATGCAGGAGTCGTCAATACTGGGCACACTGTGCGTGCTGCAAAGAGCACTTCTGGCTGACATTGAAGACTGAAACAATACTTATTTCATGAACTTTAATCATACTTTGGCTTAGGAATGGGATCCATTCCCATCATGTTATTAGAAACCCAAAAGACTCTGAGAAATTAAAAAAAGAGAGGGAAATGTCACTTTTCAGTCATTGGTAGTAGTGCATTCTTGTTAATGTATGACTGACTAATCTTGCAAGGAGGAGCAACTCATCTCAGAGAGAGAAAAAGGGAGCTAACACGACCAGTTAGGTGGACTGGCACATTGTGTAGGTTGTGTTTGGCACCTGTGCATTGGTGGCCTACAATGACAGCAGCATTTTTTTTTTATTTCATACTTAAAGTTTTTTTTTTTTTTAATAAAGTCATTTTACATCCAAATAACATTAGTTTTGAACATTACATCAGACAAATACATACAACAGAAAGTACACAAGAAGCTACTGATACTTAAAATACTCACGTTCATAAAATAATTATATATAATCAGACCAGTGTGAGGTAGCTTTGAAGATGCCTTTCAATAATTGGACATTAACCTAAATAATTGTTCACCCCAGTCCTTCAAGGTTCAGTGAGTACAGAGTCTGGCTAAAGAGCGGGTGTCAGTGAGAGTTATTAGGCAGGCAGTGAGAGGAGTAAGGAAGAATATTATACAATACATCAGATGATAATAATCGAAAACAACACCACAAATATTTTAGGCCAGAACAGAAATAATCAAAATAATAATAATAAGACAGAATCAAGGAAAGTTTAAGTTCAGGAATTATACGATCAAGAGAATATTAGTGTAGGCAGTATCATGCCTGGTGTAGGCATATTAGTGTACTGACATTTAAACTAACTCATGTGTTTTTGGTTTTGATTATAAGGTTGTCTTTTGACTAGTCATTCTTTTCTATACAAGTTAGAAAAAAGGAGATGCACTTTCTGACGTCTGGTCAATAACCCACCAACCTGCCACCAATATGTAACATCTAGTCAATATTCCACTGACCTGCCACCAACATGTGATGTCCCCTACCATCCTGGGTCAGTAACTAAGGAACTTCACTTCTCACCACTGACTCCAGCATGAGACTGTCACTTAAGAGTAATATTTCACAATTTCCCCTAAGAGCACAACAGGAACATGCTCTATACCCTGGGACTGGAATGTATGTTTCTGTCCACCCCAAATATAACTCATTATTACACACTTCAGAGCAATGTTTCTCATTTTAAGACCTCTGATATACTCACATTTAAATAAATTAAATCTCACACATCCAAACACATCTGGGAAAGCCTGACACAGATTTCCATCTGTGTCCCTTACCCAAAATTATACAGTAACCAGCTGCCACCAATCAGAGCTCTTTCAAAGGGGTGTCCAAATTAGGTATCAAAACAAATGTTATCATATGACCTAAAGCAGCCAGGTTTTCATAGTAGCCTCGGAATTATCAAAGCAGGCTTAAGCACTCTCAAATCACTAAAGAGTACACTAATTGACCAGCCACAATGTAAGATAATAAAAAATATTTAATAATGAGCAAAAGGATTAAAAAAATATAAAATGATAATTTCAATAAACAAACAGAATTCAATCACCAGGAAAATGAAATTAATACTAATGGATAGAAATCCAACATTTAGAAAAACTTAAATAGCTATAATTTCCTATCTAACTGAAGAACACTGTCCCTGATCTAAACTAAATATTACAACAGAGCAAAGGCAGGCTTACAGTTCATGGTGAGTCTTTTGGGTATAAATTGCTCAATACAACTGTCAACTGAACTCAACACAACTAAATGAACCCAACAACTGTACAAACTGTCTTCAAGTAGGCTATTTTATAAGCTAATCTAACTGTCTTAACTGTTCTCATTCTTATTTTCATTTCACTATTTGAAAATCAACACACAGCTGTTTTGAAAGTTCCATCCTGTCAGTCTCTGAAAGTAAACACAAAGCAAATGGAAACATTCCAATGACAATCTGTAGATCAGGTGACTCTGAGACCGTCTGCATTTAGAATCTCCTGTACAAACGTGCAGTTAGACATGTAACAGAACATTGTTCAACTCTTTAAACATCCTGTACAAACAGAATATTAGTCAATAAGTAACAGCTTATTAACAATATCATAGCTAGTCGTGCTGGCATGTAATACACAGGTTAATCTGAAATTGTGTATAAAACTTCAGCCAGACATGCTAGCACAGCTGTCAGTGTCTAATTTCTTCACACCCTTCATCTGGATAGGAAGCAGCTGGGGGCTTGAGGGTAAGTGATGAAAGTTGAAATACGGGGAGCTGTAGAACAGGACCTGGCCCCAGGTTTGGCCAGCACTCAGACAAATGTGTAAATGAATCAGCATACTGTGTAGGTTGAGAATGACATTGTGCAGGATGCTTTTACATTGAGCTGATAGAAGAATGTTCCCAGCCTATTTTATCTTCGGGCCGGAGGAAAGATATGTTAAACTAAAATTATATATTGCTAGCATTTTATTGTCTAATAGGAGTGTTCAATGGTTATAGTTTTTTGAAACAACAACGAACTACACAGATAAATGTTTCTTCTTTTTTTACTGAATTTGATCTGATGCACCAAGGATGGGCCCTCTCAAAGGAATACAGCCCAAACTGGATATTAATTAAGAATCAAAAACCGCAAATGTATATGTTTCAAATATGATTTGCACTATCGTTTCATGTTGTTTCATGATGGCCGTCAGATAAAAACACTTGGACCATATGAAATACATTTTATGGTTGCATATGATTGAATTATAGGTGCAGGGTTTTGAGAATGACATTGTGCAGGATGCTTTTACATTGAGCTGATAGAAGAATGTTCCTAGCTTATTTTAGCTTCGGGCCGGAGGAAAGATATGTTAAACTAAAATTATATATTGCTAGCATTTTATTGTCTAATAGGAGTGTTCAATGGTTATAGTTTTTTGAAACAACAACGAATTATACAGATAAATGTTTCTTCTTCTTTTACTGAATTTGATCTGATGCACCAAGGATGGGCTCTCTTAAAGGAAAACAGCCCAAACTGGATATTAATTAAGAATTAAAAACTGCAAATGTATATGCTTTAAATATGATTTGCACCACCGTTTCATGTCATATTGTATAATTAGAAGGCATATATACATTTTAATATTTTATTTTATTGTAAAAATGAAGTATATCTGCATTTCATTATTGTATGTATTTATGTAAGCGCTATATTGGCAGCTATTTTAACTGCATGGTTTGTTCATTAACTAATTGGATAATTGATGATGTTTTTGTATATAAATGGTGAGCCTTTTAGTGAAGATTGTAACCTGATGAAGCGCACCTGTGTGCGTGAAAGCGCTCGTTTTTACTAATAAATCAGACTTATATTTTTGTTCGTGGTGGTTTCAAGCAGTTTTTTGGTCTACATACTGTGTAGGTTGTTTGTGCATTTGAGTGAATAATTTGAGTTGTATACTTGATAAAGATCTTGTTAATATAATGACAAAGAACATTCTGTTAATTAAGAGGAAGTTCTCTAATATTTTGGAATGAATGCATACTCAGTGATCAAAAACAGGGTGACTGGGGGAATGTGATAAGGTATAAAAGGAGAGAGATGGTTACAGGAAAGCACTATGAGAAATGTCTAAGTAGCCAAAACACTCCTTTTTGGTATTGAACCATTCAGATTTTAAGGGTAGGGATCTGATCTGGTCTAGGGAAGGTTTGACAGATGAAGGTTTTTACCTTTATAAAATACACACAATGGTCTCGTTATAGGACCTGGAAAAATCTCATGAAAGAAACACATAAACTTCAACAGGGAGCTTGATGTTTGCTCAAGTATGCAGTACAGTTAAGGGGTAAAAGAGTATAGCTATTTGGAAAAATATATAAAGTGGAATTGAGATTGGGAAGGAATGCTCTAACTGGGAGTACAAGAGCTTGTAAACAGGCTGTATTTCATCTGGATTTTTGAATGCAGACTGATGAGAAGTCTCTAGTTAGGTTGTAGTGAGGAGAACAATTCTTCCCAGTACCCTGGAATAGGGTGAAGATTCATCCCTTTCTGGAGTGTAGGGATGTGGCTCTGAAAAACCCTTGTAGCTTATTCCACTGAGAATTTACAAGATGGCTAAAGCTTCAATGGTTAATTCGTGTAAAACTTCAATTAAAGCATTCTGTTGGTATGAATGAATATCATTGACGGAATATACATATCATTGGCTGAAAATAATAATGGAAACAGTTTTGACAAAATACATGGCAAACTGACAAATGAAGAGGTAGAATGGAGACTGGGCATCCACTTCACCAGTATGGATAAGAGAAATGTATTTTGGGAAGTTCTGACTATTGGGAATGTGGGCAACCATGGCTTACTCATTTGGTATGCTGTTGTGCTTAGCTCCTCAGCCTTAGATGAAATGGGCAGATAGTCAATTGGTAAGATCAGAGTCCGCTGGCAGTAGACAAAATATGTTATCTGATAAAGGCATCAGAATGTACATCTGGGTCATCAAGCTCTTTGTGAAGAAAGAGAATGGTGTTAACTATACAGTAGAATTGCCAGGCATGAGGCAGAAATAAAAACTTTACAATGTTAACATGATAAAGCCATATCATAACAGAGTGGGTCTGGTACTCAGTATCTGCAGTGGGTTGCAGAAGAGACTGGAAGGGAATCTGCTGGTAGATCTCCTTGATCAGGCTTGGTCTGACACCTCAGCAAATAAGGTAACCATCTCCCAGTAGCTATCTTCTAACTATATTCAAGAGAGATAAACTTAGCTCTCCTGGCTGAGTTGTTTGGTGAATGTGCTAGAAGATACTGCCTCTGTCTTAGAGATTAGGGGGTCACATATTGAAGAAATAAAATCCATCGGTTACCTTTTGCATCTGTGGGGCCCACTCATGTTCACTAACCTTCCTGTTGGCTTTAGTAAGGTAGAAAACCAGGTTACTGAAATTAATCATTCAAAATATTTCAGGGTGTAGACATTTCAGTCCTTTATCAAAATCCTTTAGTGTGAGCGCTATGGCAGATGAGTGCTTACCGAGATTTGTTACAGAATAGCACGATTTTTATAATGAAATCCATGGGCATGTTTGTGTGCTTGCCTAGCCTCCTGGCTGTGTCCATTATGAGGGAGGGCCCCAGGGGGATGACTTACAATCAAGTTAGGGTGATGCCCCCTTTTTTAAGCATTGATGTGCTAGAAACAAATTGAACTTATAGAAGAGTTAGGATAACTTTAATTTTATCTACATTTAATAAAATTTTAGCTAATGTTATACCTTTAGGGTGCATCAAAAAACATGCAATTCATAAACTTGAATCCCAAGGTTAAACATATCAATTAGAATTGTTAATCTAACAAGGTAGTGGAGTGGGAGCTGCTTTTTCCTGGGAATGCTGTGTTTCTTAATTCCAGAAGTGCTGATAAATGGGGGCCTGAATCAAGGGGAGTATGATCATATTTAAGTGCTTTCACATAGATAAAGCTTCAATAGATCTGCCAATAAAGATATCAGTGGTATGTTATCCTTAGTTGAAAATGGGGGCCAGAATTTAGGAAAAGTATCAGGGGTATTGGTCTGCTAACTTTACCTAAGCGAAAGTGATTGCATATGATGGTACTTCCCTTGATTCAGGTCCCCATTCATCAGCAATTTGGGAATTAAAAGAAGTCATATTTGGCACCATTCAAGAGGGATCCTGGGATGTTATCGGGGCCCCGTGAGGCAGTGTTCTTGGTTTTTGCGAACACAGCCGGTACATGCTCCTTGGTTATTGTTGGTGGGGTTATATTTGAGGCTATTTTTTGGGGAAAGGTTGGTGGTTGGAGGGGGTAATGTTGAAACTGAATTTGTCCATTACCAGGCTTGGTATAGTACCAGGCTCAGTGAACATGACATCATTAACCACTAGTTCAGCAGATTGCTGTGTGCTGCCCTTGAGGTTTCTGACATAGCTGAAGAAGGTCTTATGGTTGTCAATCACCTGGGAGACTATCTTAACCTCAGCCCTAAGCCTTTTAAAACTAAGAAGCAGCTTTAAGGTCTGATTTGTGACTTTTAAAATCAATTTCGAAAGTGGCACAATGTCTTGGAAGGGCCTCCTACCAGTAAAAGCATTTAACAGTCTAATTTTGAAGAAATGTTAAGTAAGCTCTTAAATGATTTTGTTGGTATGCTGTCATAGTAAGATATTAACAAATATGCTTCAGTGAAACCCCATTGACTTGAATAGAATGTGGCCCTGGATTATAGATGTAATACACCACTATACTTCAGAATGTTTCTTCCCGCAAGTAAGCAAGTCTGCATACTGATGATAAGCTTGAGGAATTTAAGTTGCAAAGAAATCCCAAAGTTGTTACTCAGTTGGACAAGGTAAAAATGTACAGATGTGTATCTCATGAGGACAGCAGTTGTACCTGAATGAGTGTCAGCTGTCACTGGAATATCGGTTTAAAGTGTCTGGTCATTCCTGATACTAACCAGATGTTTCACAAGTAAGCCTATTCTTTAAGTGTTGTTTACCCTGCAAATAGCACCTTCTCAGTTAACGTTATTCATTTCTACTTCACTTGCTCCTCCAGATCATGTCTGCATTCCCAAAAACTAGCAGATAACTTGCCTGTGCATGAACTGTGTCTGTACAGTAATCCTTAATGTTCTGTAGTAAAAAATAAATATTTAACATCCACTGTTGCCCTAGTTTGTTCCTCAAATATTTATAGACTCTAAGGAAAATAGCCCCTGATCACTTTGTAAATTAACAAGCAAGTTCCCAAATCCAGCTTTTAAAAGTAAAACCTTGAGAGACCTAGCTAGATTTTATATTCCTTAAATCCTTCACATTTTATTTATAACATGTTTTTGATGGAGGTTGACATTTGATGGTATCACTGAAACAACATTAAGCACTGTTTTGTGGTATCAGAGCTTCAGAATTTTGATTTGCCTAGAAATTTTAGATTCCACAATTATAGCATTATTGTATCCAAAATGTAAGACTTTACATTTCTTTTCCATTAAATGTCATTCTTTTCAACGATAACCACTCACCTGTTATGTTTTCTGCTAATGTTAGTTACTACTTCCCTTATTTTAGCATAATCAGCAAATTTGCTAAGGAAGATGCTTTGTTTTAAGGGAAACTCAGATATCAGTATGCCAAACAGTAAGGTGCTAACAGACATTTTGGAAGCATCCCCCATCCTTTTATCTCTGAGAGGGAGTTTCTCATTCTCACTTTACAGCTCATACAGTCAATAAATGAAAAGTAAAAAAAATCTGAAAATAAAACTGGTTTGGACTGATTTCTTTGCACAAATATGTAGCTGGGCAGCTATACAAACCAGAAGCAAATACACTTGGTCAGAAATGCATATATATTGTCCAGTATTTTGTGCAGCAAATTGTACTGCCCCGGTATTACGTTTTACTTTGTTGTACAAAATGTTTATCTTATCAACTAACAGCAGAAGAAGTTAACAAGTTCTCATTGTGTCAGACTCCGAAGGATACTGTCAATCATGTTTTTTCAGCCTGTAATCAACTTAGCTGAAGCTAGTTAATATAAACAGCACATCCAGAGCAGCATAATGTCAGCAAACTATACACGACTCCTGAAAGCCAAAAAAGATTTCAGTCTCCAGTAAAGTCAAAGAACTGTACTGACTTCCAGCTCAGGCAGAAACTTCTTACAGATAACTAGATCACTTTCTTTTCTCTGATTCTCAAGAAGTTCTTGTACAAAACAGATGTAGAATTATTTAAAGAAACAAGAAAATCACAAACCATTTATTTCACTAGTCACACCAATTTAACAAGTGCAGATTTACAGCTAACTATAACAAAACTGTTCAGATAAAAATCATTAAAATTCAGTGGCTCTGACTGGTATGTGTCAAAAGCTAATTTAATTAAAAAAAATCAATACTTTACAGTATTTGCTATCAAACAGTGTGCCCTCAGAAAATGCTACCTAGATTAAAATAAACACTTTTCTAGTGAAAAATAATGCTTAGCACTATAAAAGAGCTGCAGATACTTTAAAATAATTTGAAAGGAAAGAAAATGAACAAGAAGAGTGATGTTGTATTCAACATGCAAAATGCAATTCTCACCCTTCTTGGCTGCAACCCAAGGAAAACAAGGCTAAGGACAGCACAAGCCAGCGACACCATAAGGTAACCATAATAACTCGGACCTGTTGTTCTATCCTTTATTCTGGCTTAATCTTAATGTTTCTGTAGATGTTCTTACTGATTGTTCCTTATTGATTAAAGCTGTTCTTTGTCCATAAATACAGAACTTTAAATGAAAAGGAGTTTTTTTCTAAAACAACTTTGCACTTTGAAATGACAAGTGATGCATGGATGCACAAGCCAGTGCATTTCTTTGTGCCGGTCCCAAGCCCGGATAAATGGGGAGGGTTGCGTCAGGAAGGGCATCCGGCATAAAATTTTGCCAAATCATATATGCAGACAACAGTACAGATATACATACCGGATCGGTCGAGGCCCAGGTTTAACAACGATCGCCACCAGTACTGTTGGCCAACAGGGTTCTGGCAGAACTTGGGCTACTGTTGGCTGAAGGAGGAGAAGAGGGGAAAGGCATGCCTGAAGGCAGGTAAAGGCTAGGACTGTGATAGTGAGGGTCTGAACTTTGAATGTTGGTAGTATGACTGGGAAAGGGAGAGAGCTAGCTGATATGATGGACCAAAGGAAGGTTGATATATTGTGTGTGCAAGAGACCAGATGGAAGGGGAGCAAGGCTAGGTGTATCAGAGGCAGTTTCAAATTGTTTTATCATGGTGTGGATGGGAGGAGAAATAGCGTAGACATTATCCTGAAGGAACAGTATGCTAATCGTGTTTTGAAGGTGAAAAGAGTGTCTGATAGAGTGATGTTTATGAAGCTGGAAATTGATGGTGTAATGATGAATGCTGTTAGTGCATATGCTCCACAAGTTGGGTGTGTGATAGATGAGAAAGAAAAATGTTGGAGTGAGTTGGATGAAGTGGTGATGACTGTACCCAAGGGTGAGAGACTGGTGATTGGAGCAGATTTCAATGGGCATGTTGGTGAATGGAACAGAGGGGATGAGGAAGTGATGGGTAAGTATGGTGTTAAGCAAAAGAATGCAGAAGGTCAGATGGTAGTAGATTTTGCGAAAAGGATGGACATGGCTGTGATGAATACATATTTTAACAAGAGGGAGGAGCATAGGGTGACATACAAGAGTGGAGGAAGATGCACACAGGTGGATTATATCTTATGTAGAAGGGCCAGTCTGAAGGAGATTGGTGACTGTAAAGTGGTGGCAGGGGAAAGTGTAGGCAGCATAGGATGGTGGTTTGTAGGATGACACTGGTGATCAAGAAGAGGAGGATGAGTGTGAGGGCAGCACCAAGGATCAAATGGTGGAAATTGAAAAAGCGTAATTGTGAGGAGATGTTCAGGGAAGAGTTATGACATGCACTGGATGGCAGTGAAGAGTTACCGAATAGCTGGATAACTGCAGCAGAGCTAGTAAGAGAGATGGCTAGAAAGGTGCTTGGAGTGACATCTGGAAAGAGGAAGGAGGACAAGGAGACCTAGTGGTGGAATGAAGAAGTACAGGAGAGTATACAGAGAAAGGGGTTGGCGAAGAAGAAGTGGGATTGTCAGAGAGATGAAAGTAGACAAGAGTATAAGGAGATGAGGTGCATGGCAAAGAGAAAGGTGGTGAAGGCTAAGGATAAGGCATATGAAGAGTTGTATAAAAGGTTGAACACTAAGGAGGGAGAAAAGGACCTGTACCGATTTGCTAGATAGAGGGACCACGCTAGTAAAGATGTGCAGCAGGTAAGGGTGAGAAAGGATAATGAGGGAAACATTCTCACAATTGAGGAGAGTGTGTTGAGCAGATGTAAAGAGTACTTTGAGGGTTGATGAATGAAGAGAATGAGAGGGAGAGAAGGTTGGATGATGTGTGGATAGTGAATCATGAAGTGCAGTGGATTAAGCAGGTAAGGGTGATAAAGGATAATGAGGGAAATGTACTCACAAGCGAGGAGAGTGTGTCGAGCAGATGGAAAGAGTACTTTGAGGGGCTGATGAATGAAGAGAATGAGAAGGAGAGACGGTTGAATGATGTGTGGATAGTGAATCATGAAGTGCAGTGGATTAGCAAGGAGGAAGTAAGGATAGCTATGAAAAGGATGAAGAACGGAAAAGGCTGTTGGTCCAGATGACATACCTGTGGAAGCATGGAGGTGTCTAGGTGAAATGGCAGTGGAATTTTTAACTAGATTGTTTAATGAAATCTTGGAAGGTGAGAGGATGCCTGAGGAATGGAGAAAAAGTGTTTTGGTACCAATTTTTAAGAATAAGGGTGATGTGCAGAGCTGTAGTAACTACAGAGGGATTAAACTGATCAATCACAGCATGAAGTTATGGGAAAGAGTAGTGGAAGCTAGGTTAAGAAGGGAGGTGATGATTAGTAATCAGCAGTATGGTTTCATGCCAGGAAAGAGCACTACAGATGTGATATTTGCTCTGAGACTGTTGCTGGAGAAGTACAGAGAAGGTCAGAAGGAGTTGCATTGTGTCTTTGTGGATTTAGAGAAAGCATATGACAGGGTGCCTAGAGAGGAGTTGTGGTATTGTATGAAGAAGTTGGGAGTGTCAGAGAAGTATGTAAGAGTGGTACAGGATATGTACGAGGGTAGTGTGACAGCAGTGAGGTCTGCGATGGGAGTGACGGATGTGTTTAAGGTGGAGGTGGGATTACATCAAGGATCAGCTCTGAGCCCTTTCTTATTTGCAATGGTGATGGACAGGTTGACAGACTAGATCAGACAGGAGTCCCCGTGGATTATGATGTTTGCAGACGACATTGTGATCTGTAGTGAGAGTACAGAACAGGTGGAGGAGACCCTGCAGAGATGGAGATATGCTCTAGAGAGAAGATGAATGAAGGCCAGCAGGACTAAGACAGAATATATGTGTGTGAATGAGAGGGAGGATAGAGGAATGGTGAGTATGCAGGGAGTAGACGTGGCGAACGTGGATGAGTTTAAATACTTGGGATCAACAGTTCAGAGTAATGGTGAGTGTGGAAGAGAGGTGAAGAGAGTACCGGCAGGATGGAGTGGGTGGAGAAGAGTGTCAGGAGTGATTTGTGACAGACGAGTACCAGTAAGAGTGAAAGGGAAGGTCTACAAGAGGGTTGTGAGACCAGCTATGTTATATGGGATGGAGACAGTGGCTTTGACAAAAAGGCAGGAGTCAGAGCTTGACTTGGCAGAGTTGAAGATGTTAAGATTTGTACTAAGTGTGACGATGGATGGACAGGATTAGAAATAAGTATATTAGAGGGTCAGCCCAGGTTGGAAGGTTTGGAGACAAAGCCAGGGAGGCAAGATTACGTTGGTTTGGACATGTGCTGAGGAGGGATGCAGAGTATATTGGGGAAAAGATGCTAAAGATGAAGCTGCCCGGTAACAGGAAAAGAGGAAGGTCTAAGATAAGGTTTATGGATGTGGTCAGAGAGGACATGCAGGTGGTTGGCGTGACAGAGCAAGATGCAGAGGACAGGAAGAAATGGAAACAGTTGATCTGCTGTGGCGACCCCTGATGGGGGCAGCCGAAAGAAGAAGAAGATCAACGTAAAACATGTGTCTGGAGTGTTTCTCCCCGGGCCTCTGCTGAAAATTGGCTTTGTTCCAAGTCGGACTTTCCCGGTAAACAAATGTTAAATAAAAAGTAAAAATAAATAAATAAATAAAATTAAGAGTCAGAGGACTGTATAGCAGCCTTTTTAGTTTGTTAGTTTCCTTGCCATGTTTACACCACTTGTGAGTAGACTGATCACTGAATGTGATTATTTACATTTAAGCATCCTTCTATAAAATCTAGCCATTAGATGCACAGCTGGCCCATTCACTTCTCAAAGCCCCTACAGCCCATTTGTTTTTCTGTAGCCCATTTTTTTTATGTGCATGTGTCTACATAGATCCCTTTTATATAGAGAGGAAGAGACATAGATGCAGTGCAGCTGGTCACTGCATCAATAACCAGAATATTGACACATTTTGCATATGCTCCAGGGATTACCCCGGAACGGGCTAAACCAAATGCAAATTTTTTTTGTGGGGGATCAAGTCCCCTGAACCCCCTCCCATGTGCGGGGCTGTGCACCCCACCCCCTATGCTAATTATATGTAATAACTTTGAGATTGCACAATCGCCAGGGAAAGGGAATATTCCCCCAACCAGGGACTATAGATCTCATGCACCTGTCAACCATCTGTTTCAGCTGACCAAATGGTGTTGACCACAATGACATTAACATAGCTGGTCATTGTAGCAGCTGCTTTAAACCCATTTGTAAATGTGTGTGTGTGTGTGTGTGTGTGTGTGTGTGTGTGTGTGTGTGTGTGTGTGTATATATATATATATATATCATAGATACACATACACCACACCATACCTGTCAACTGTCTTACAGAATGTCCAGACTTTTGCCTCATATTTTTAGTCTGTTCATCATAAAACTTCTGGTTTTCTGACAAATCAATGAGGACTGAAATCACTAAATCATAACAAGTATTTGAGTTTCAGGCTTCATATCTTTCAGAAAATGCATACTAATGCTAACCCTGTTGTTTGATCAATGTTCTATGTTTATAATAGCAGTATTTAAAATTTGTATCTGATTTTTGACCCACATTATTTTTGGCTTTGTTCACAATTCTCGTAGTAAGAGGTTGAGAGGTATTACACATGTGCACACACACACACACACACACACACACACACACACACACACACACACACACACACACACACACACACACACACACACACACACACACACACACACACACACACACACACACACACACACACACACACACACACACACACACACACACACACTTTCAGCTTTGTTAATACACTGGATGCAGAGATATGTAAAAAAATAGTGGTTTATTTAAAGTTGAAATGAAATGCACCCACTTTGGTTTCAAGCATTTAGTATTTACAGTGCTGCAGTAGTGTTGTCGCCTCACAGTTAGACGTTGCACGTTCGATTCTCAGAGCGTCTTCTGTGTGTCGACATGTGTGGAGGGTGTTCCTTCTCTGAAGGTTATACGTTAGGCCCGGCAAGCCAGCAGGTAAAAATCTACTGCCAATCATTCTGGACCGGAGTTCCGCTGTGGCGACCCCTAACCGGGAAAAGCCGAAAGACAGAAGACTGTTTAGACCTCCCACATAGTCCAAGTTTCACAGAGGCTCAATCGCAATGCCCTTCCAGGAAACAAACTATAGTTTAGAGTCCACAGCTGTAGGCCTTGGCTATGCCTCATTCTAGTTTGAGACTAAATATTTGCCTGATCTTCTTTCAGGTCACATCAATCTTAGTCTCTAAATGGGCCATCCAACTCTTGGAACAATGAATTTTCAAGAAGTGCCTCTGCTCCACCCCACAAAAGAACCTCCCCTTGAGGGACTAATTTGTTTTCTCTAAAACCTTTTATAAACATAAAAATGCACTGTCTCATTATTCTAATAGAAACACTTACCTGACACATACATATGTTTACAGCATGTATGTACTGGAGGTAGTAGACTTCATGCCAAAACCTGTTTATATTGTGACTACAACTCATGCATTTCAGTGTAACATTGTAGACAATCTATACACACACACACACACACACACACACACACACACACACACACACACACACACACACACACACACACACACATGTACATATATCAAAAGTTTGAACACATAGTCATTGAAAAAAAACTCATTCAATCACAAAAATAAATAAAGCCCCCTAAACAATCAAACTTTTTTTGCATGGGGGTTTGCCCCCTGCACCTTACACAAAGCAAGATCACACAGCACTTGGAAAAGGAAAATTATTTATTACAACATTCTCGGTGGACAGTAAAGCCATAGGAGACTGTCTGATTAAGAACTGGAATATTTTCAGAATGGATAGAAGTGTAATTAAACATTTGGGTGAAACATATATAGTTTACAGGAAAGGTTACACATTTAAAAATATGTTGGAAAGGAACAAATTGAATAACAATAAAAGTCTTAACACCAAGTCTGGCATGTTTAAGTGTGGTCGTTGTTCTCAATGTTCATTTATGAAAAGACCAGACAGTTTTATGGTCAGGAGTGAGGGCTTTCAAATAAGAGGACATTATTCTCGTGACAGCAAAGTAGTAGCTAGTTGCAAGAACTAGCTAGTTGTGAGTTCAGTTCCACATTTTATATTGGAATGACGAGCAGGAAACTCAGGAACAGAGTTTATGAGCATGTGACAGATATTAGGAAATGTAAAAAAAAATAATGCTTTATTTAGACATATTGAAGTTTTTCTGGATCATAAATTCTGTTTTGTTATTATCAATCATGTAGAAAAGGATGCAGGAGGTTGCATAATAGATGAATATTTGTATAAGCATGAGATGGAATGGCAACTCAGATTTTAATGCAACACATTTTCCAGCCTTAAATGATAGTATGTCCATTAATTTAAAATTGAAGTATTTTAATGCATAATATATTTTAGAGAAGTATATTCCTACTTAAATTATCATTTTTATTGGATTAGTTAACACATGTGACATGTTTTGGAATAGTATTTTAATGGATTCCAGATATGGTGTATCAGTTCTGATGAAGTTCCTGTTTTTAATGTTGGAACAAAAGTGCTAAACATCAATATCACAATAAATTTCTTTCAGATTTTTTGATTACTGGTGTGTCATTCCATTAGCACTGCTGGTTTGGTTATCAGTAAGGAGGAGATGGATGTTGGAGAATGGGTAGGGGAGTTGAACCTTCCCAAGACACAGTGGACATTATCCAACAAAAAATATTTGAGGAAGTCAGTGAAAGCTAGGAGGAATGTATTATAACAACCCTCCACTGCAAAGTGAACCAGAGATTGAGAAAGTGGGTTCCTGGGGAGAAATTAAAGACAAAATACAATAAGAGGAGGAGGAAGAAGTAATGAGCGAGGAAAATAAATCATATGCTTAGATGGTGAAAGAGAGAGAAAGAAAAGAAGACGGAATGCTGAAAAAAAGAGTCATTTTGTAAGAATTAGTAGCAAAGAAGAAAAAGGACTGGATAGGCATGATATCTGGCATAATATTATAACACCATTGGGCACTTCTCCACAAGGGGTAAGAACATTTATTCATATTAATAACGACACCTTTTGTGATATTATATTTGAATATGGGCAACGTATGGAGAAGTTTCTGGGTCACTGTGAGGAACAAAAAGCTGTAATCCATGGAATTTATATGCATTCCAAGTATTTAACTGACAAACAAGAGCGAAAATCTATGCACATTTCAAACTGAAGTGGACAAAGAAATGCTAAAAGAATACTTTTAAGTTGGTGAATAAAGAAGTGATGGCCATTACAAAAAATTATGATAATAGAGGCTTATGGACTGGGGGGATGGGAATGCAGTGTTGTGTTAAAAATGGAAAAAGAAAACATTATATATTCCATGCATGATTAATGCAGATGTAAACAAAGATACACTGAAATATTGGGGACAACAAAAAACTTTTTTTTTCCTCTGGAAATGGATCATTTACTCAGTAATTGTGACAAAATTAGATGTTTTATTTGTGGCAAAATAGGCCATGATGCAAAAAATGTGAATTGAAATGTTTTAAATGTGAAAAAGATGGAGCACTTATGGATAAATTGTAATGAAAATAAGGAAGAACTAATTAAAGAAATAGAGATTGAACAAGAGAAATAAGAACAACAGAATCAAGATAACAGTTGAAAGTATTGTGATAAAAAAAGAAAAAATGGAAATGAGGGAATGGCAGAAATACATGAAGAGGTGAATTGGACTCTAGTGAAAGGAAATAAATATTGCAAAAAAGGTAAACGATAGGGAAAGAAAATCTGTAAGTATAGGAATAAAACAGGTAAAGAATAACAAAAAGGGAATTAAAAGTAAAAACAAGAAAATAAATTAATGAAGACTTGAGACTACTAGCAATAAATGTGAACAGTATAAAGAATGCGACATGAAGACTAGGTATACTAGGATGGTGTTCAACACTGGATGTGGATGTGGTCATACTAGAGGACATAAGAATATTACCATTAGAAGAGAGATTACTAACAGAAAAAGTATGGGGGAGGAAGATCATTTAGAATATAGAAAAAGAAACATGTTTGGGTATAGGAATACTGTGTAAGGATTCAAAAAAATTATACCTGTTTGCTGAAGCTGTTCTAAGGTGCAGATAGAGACTGACCTACTGCCTACTGGGATATTGGGAAAAGATAAGTGTTTATTCTCAATTATCTTCTGCACTTTTGATTTAATATCTCTGTAATCTGTACAACTGTTTTACTCTACTTTTTGTTGTGTGAGAGAGCTGAATATCTGTTACTGTTACCCTCAGTTTGCAGTGAAATCTTTTGTTGTCTAGAGGCCTATCTGTTTTCTCTTTGGGAGAGAGTGAACAGGACTGGTTTAATCTAGAAAGGGGCATTCCTGCAAAACTGTTATTGTTGATTGGATAGGTTTATGTTCCTCTGTAATCTGTACAACTGCCCCCCCCCCCCAGTTCTTATGGTGGTCTTAAGTCTTGGTGGCTTTGAGTTGCCCACCTCTGGTATAAAGTTGATACTGGACACTCCCCCCCAGTCACATTACATCAGCTCATTCTACTGTTTATAGTGAGAATTTAGCAAAGGCCCAATCCTTTAGCTTCTGAATGTTGAATTCTCTCATTATTCTTCAGTCTCTTCACCTTCTACTGAAAAAAAAAAACTGTTTCCTGCCTTTCCTGGAACTAGTGTAGTCCAGATACAGATTTGCTGCATCCAGGACTGTTTGTAAGCTTCTGAGCAGTGCCAAAAAGTCTACTCTTCAGTTTTCCCCTTAGATCTGCTAGTTTCCTCCTCTCCTGCACTTTTATTAGCTTATTAGTCTAGCACTATACCAGACTTCTTGTAGCAATTATTGTAGCACACAAAAGTGCTACCAGCACTAAACATTCTACAAGGAAATTGCTCCAGTACTTATTATTAATGCTCAACCCTCCAGGCATGTCTAAAGGTGAGTTCCCTGTGCTTTTTCCTATTAACTTGGTGAGCTTGGGCATCCTGAGGCAATGTAGCAACTGCCTCATGTACACTGACAACCCTCTCCTCTTACCTCCCAACACTCAGAATTGCAAGAGATGCACTTGTATATCCAAACTGGAAGCCATGCACTCTCCAACCAAGACTGGAATAGCTGGTCAAGAAGAGAAGGTTAACGCACCACACCACATGGAACACATAGCCCTCCAGAACACACACCAGCACTGCCTTCACATAAAAACACAAACCACACACCCACCTTAGCGGAGGCTCTCAATAAAAATCTACCCAAACAGCAGAGACCTCCAAGGCAGAAACACACTTGACCAAAGCAACACAACACTAATCACAAGACACATAACTCTCCTAAACAGTGTGCCACTCAACCAAAGCCCCTAAGACAAAACAGCATGCCCAACACACTAGTCATAGTTGACTTGGTAGTGAGGCACACTGATGTCCCACTCACTAGGTTGAATAAGGAGAAAGTAATAGTCAGCTGCCTGTCAGGCACCAGGATCTATCACATAACGCACACACTCAGGTTCCTCAACAACAGGTACAAATATGACTCTTGTCATTGTACATGTGTGTCTGAATGACCTGAGATGTACCTCCCTGGAATACATGAAAAGAGACATGGAAGAGCTCTTGGATTATGTAGCCCAGGCAGGTATGACCCTAACTCCAAGCAGCCTCCTACCGTCACCCAGAATGATACCACAGTACAAGCAGAAAATGATTGATTTCAACAATTGGCCAAGTTACTGGTGTCATTCTAAGGGGATTCAGTATTTGTCTGCCTGGGATGACATAATTGACAGACCTTGATGCTTTGCCAGAGACAGCCTGCATCTGTCACTGCTTGGCTTCTGGATACTGGCCAAGGCTCTTGCCACCCCTATAGTGTCTTTTTTAGGTGGTGTTCCAAAGACCAAATCACCACCGTAACAGCTACAAACAAATACAGTCATGCTGCTCAACCCTAGAAATCTAAATCTCAAACTGCACTAGCTTGAAGCACTCCTTAAAATGGAGAGCATTGACATTTGTGTTGTAACAGAGACCTGGTTCAAGGCAGCAGAAAGAACCCCTGCACTACCAGGCTATAACTCATTCCACACCTTTCAGCCCTAGAACTTGGACTGAACCTCCAAAGGCAGTGGTGTTACTATATTCATAAAGGATGCGCACACCTTCAGACTGGTAGCCCAACATAACGCATCAGAGATACTTCAGGTGCAGCTGACATTGGGTAAGAGTGATTCAGGTCGTAGTCTGCTATAGGTCCCCAACCTTGACCCAGGACTCACACACCACATTACAAAGCACCCTGGAGAATATTAGGGCCCAACTTAACACTCTCATACTGGGTGACTTCAACTACCCCTCCATTAACTGGGAAAATGACTTATGTACCAATACACTTGCCCAACTTTTCCTGGAATTCATTAATTCCAATGCCCTGGACCAGCTCTTTCTTACCCAAACTAGAGGTAGCAACATCCTTGACCTGGTCATTACTAACATGAGTGACCATTGCTCTATACCAATAGTCAACTCCTCCCTGGTTAGATCCGACCACAAACTAATCACCTTAGATATCCCCCCCCCCTGCAAAGGTAACCACCATGAAAAACTTCTCCAAAGCTAACTTTGGGATCCTAAAAACAGAGGTGGCTAACTTCACAGCACCCATGCAATTGGAGATCAGTTGCATGACCACCAAATCATACACTAATGCCCTGTACAAACACGTACACAAAAGCATAGATCTTGCAATACCCAACAAAACCAAGATGGTCTCCTCCAAAAAAAAGGAAGCCAATCTGGTGGTCCCCTGCCATAAACAAACTCTACAACAGGAGGAGGAAACTGTTGCGGAATAAGGTGAAGTCCCAAGACTGGAAAAACTTCCTTATCAGCCTCAACAAAAAGTTGAGATCCCTCATCAAATCCTCTAAAGCTATCTATGAAAACAGAATTGCAGCAGATGGCAAAGACAACCACAAGGCCTTCTATAGTTATGTAAAAAATCTCCACGGCAATACCCAGATTTGCTCAGAGCTGTTGCACAATGGCACCTCCTATACCGAGCCAACAGATATTGCCAATATACTGGCCGACAGATTCAATGCCTTTACCTCCCCCCCCCCCCCACACACAAAGGACCAATTGCAATACCAGTAGATTGCCAGGCTCCCAGTATTACTGCTGCACAGATTAAAATAGCACTGTCCAAGGCCAAGAATACAGCTTCTATGGGACCTGACAATATCCCTGGTTGTGTTCTACATGAAAAACAGAGTGAACTGGTACCTCACCTGTGTGCCCTGTTCAATCACAGCCTCACCTCAGGCTTTGTCCTTACCAAATGGGGCACTGCTACAGTCATATCTCTCCACAAAGGAGGAGTGACTACAGACCCTGGGAATTATTGCCCCATTAGTCTGACAAGTCTGATATGCAAAGCTATGGAATGCATCATCATGGGCCTAATAAACAAGGATAGAGGGAACCTCCAAACTCTGGATCACACACAGTTTGGTTTTGTGAAGGGTAGATCATGCCTGCTCAACCTGGTCGACTTTGAGTCAGTCACCAAAGATGTGGATGAAGGCAAGGTGGATCATACAGCCTACCTTGATCTGGCCAAGGCCTTTGATACCATTCCCCACTCAGTAATCATAGAAGAACTCACTAAGCTAGGCATCAACCCCTATATGTATAAAAAGAGAAACGGCTTCAGGTAAAACCCAGGTGCACAAAACCAGAACTATATATAACCAAAAATACACCAAGGCACCACACAATAGTGTCTTTATTACACAAAAAAAGAACAGTGGTGAACGCTTTCACAAAACTAATTGCTTCATCAGACCATGATGAAGCAATTAGTTTTGTGAAAGCGCTCACCACTGTTCTTATTTATTGTGTAATAAAGATGCTATTGTGTGGTACCTCGGTGTATTTTTGGTTATATATCAACCCCTATATCACTAGGTGGGTTGCAAACTGGCTCACAGTTAGAACCCACAGTGTGAAAGTAGCTGACTCCAAGTCAGACTGCTGACCAGTCATGAGTGGAGTCTCACAGGGTTCTGTCCTGGGTCCTCTTCTGTTTGGTATCTACTTTTCTGAAGTCCAGGCCAACATGAATGGACTCTGGCTGACAAAGTTCACAGATGATTGCAAGTCGGGAGCCATAATTAACTCCCCAAGTGATATTGACATCCTACAGAAAGGCCTCACTGAGACCAACGGCTGGTGTCAGAACCATGGCTTTAAGCTCAATGCCAAAAAATGTGTCATCATCCCCTTTGGGAAAAGTTCCCATGAATTAGCAAATCGATGGTAGTCCACTGAACACAGAAGGCATCATAAGAGATCTAGGAACTCAGGCTGACAGCAACCTCTCTTTTGACCAACACATTGCCACTGTGGTCACAAAGTCCTTCTATGTGGCACATCTCATTACCAAGGGTTTTGCATCCAGGAAGAAAGAGGTCATTGTCTTCCTCTACTCTTCCCTCATTAGGCCAATCATCGAGCACAATGCCCCATCTGGTGTGTACCTCACTAGACATTTGCAACAACTGGAGGGGCTGCAAACGTACCTCACAAAGAGGATCCTAAGTCTTAAACACTTGTCCTATATGGACAGACTCAAAAAACTCCAACTGTTCTCTGTCTCATATCGCCTACTTACAGGTGATCTCTGCTTGACTTACAAAGCCATGTCTGACCCAGCTCTGTTAGAAATGCTACATCTAAAAAATCCCAATCCCTGTGCACTACATGCTCCAGAGACCTCAACCTCATTAGCACAATCAACAGAACAAGCTGGAGGGACAGCTTCATAACCCAAAGACTGCCCATGCCATGGAACAGACTTCCCATACATGTCAAGCAGAGTGCCTCACTGGCCCTCTTCAAGAGAAATCTTGATGAGTGGATGGGAAACAGAAAATTTACCTTGGGAATCACTCCAGTGGCTCTACTTGACAGAGGCACTGGGAACTAAGGTCGGGTGGCATGATGCCAGGGTAATCCTATGGGCTAGGCTTGTAAAGACTCCAGGACCATTTGCCTAGTAAACACCTATGAACCTATGAATGGGTAAACTAATCATATCAGGTTTGAAATGCAAAGGGCATGTTTATAGAATTATAACAGTTTATGCATATGTAATCATAAAAGAAAGAGAGGGCATGTTTAACAAAAATTTACATAAATGTAAATATGGATTTTTATTAGTAAGTGATTTCAGTTGTGATCTGAGAAAAAGAATAAAGGGGTGGGGATGTGATAAACAGTGTTAGAAGTTATTTAGAGTGGAAAATTATGTATTTGGGATAACAAATAGTGGACATACAAAAATAAGTAATCTGAGAACTGAGACAGATTTATTTTATAAACTCTGAAAGATTAAATATAATGTAAGAAGGGACAAAATGTGCAGGATTTTCAGATTATCTAGCCATATGAATGGAAATACAAGAGGGAAAGGGATATACAAGAACAGGTAAAGGAATTAAGAGATATATGAGAAAGGGGTAGATCTGATCATGCATTTGTGGAAAGACCATGTGAGAATGAAAGTATTTTATAAAAACTAAACATATTGGTGGTTACATTTGAAAAATAAATATAAAAGATATTATTTGGAATGGTAAGGCAGAAAAGAAAAGAGGAAAATGTTAATATAAAGAAATAAGTAATGAAGCATTTACAGATTTAGTGAAGAATAAGAAAGTGTATTTCTAGAGAGAGAAATGAAACGAATCAAGAAAAAAAAAACATTTGTTTAAACAAAGGTATTCTTTACAGGGAAGAAAAGTAGCAGCATTATATCTCAGTAGGATAGGAAAAGATAAAAGAGAAATAAGAAATGAGAAAGGACAAACTGTTACAACACAACATAAATAATGAATGTAGTAAAAGAATATATAGAAAAGACTTTTAAAGAAAATAAGATAAAAAGGAAACAAAAGTGGAAGTAAAAAAAAAAATAATCACAGAACAAGACAGTAGAGAATCAGAAAACAAATAATAATGAAAGAATTGAATAACATGTTAAGGTTAGTGAATGCAGAATCGGCGTCAGGACCAGATGGGATAGAATATCATGTATGTAAAAATATGTCAGTGTGGCAAATAAAGTAATTTTTGAAAGTGTTAAATGAATTGTACAATGAAGGTTTTAGGCAAAAACACAGGGTCTATATTATATAAACAAACAATTAAAATGTTGACTCACCTTTGATCGACCCCTATTTCTCGAAACTGCACATCACTGAACCCTCAAATCATTGATTTCTTTCCAAGGGAAAGAAATTGGTAGCCCAAACACAAACATCGCATTACAACAAACACCACTGAAGTGGAGTGCTTCACCTCACACCAGCCAGTGTGGAGGGGCTGTGCCTCCCACACCCCCCTAATTAAATATACTAACTCCGAGATCGCACTACAGTTGGGAAAAGGGCAGATTTAAAAGAATGGCCAACTGATTTCTTTCCCTTGGAAAGAAATCGATGATTTGGCCATTTGATGTTGTGAAGCTTCGAAAAATAGGGGTCGATCAAAGGTGAGTCGACATTTTAATGCTTTGTTTATATAATATAGATCCAAGATATATGTAGTGAAATGATGAAATTTATATAGAAAAAAGAAGTAAAAGCAGACAATATAAAATGGAAACCGATAATGCTTAATAACACTGATTATACGATTTTTATGAAAATAATACAAAACAGACTAGAGGATACTTTAAATAAAATATTAGAAGACACAGTATTTGGTAGAAAGGGAAAATTAAGTCAAGAAATATTAATGACAATAAGAGAAATTGTGGATGATATCATGAACAGAGAAACAGAAGTAAAAATTATGACAGGTGATTCAAACAAAGCTTTTGATAAAATATAACAATGTTTTATGGGACATAATGAAACAATACAATGTAAATGAGAGGATACTAAAAATATTTTATATGGCATATGAGAAGAATAAAGTAAAATTATTAGTAAACAAATGGCTAAGTAAAGAAATAGACAAAAAGTTGAGTAAGACAAGGCTGTCCAGTCAGTAGCATTTTATTTGCATTAGTTATGAACGCAGTAGCTAGTAGAATGAATATTGCACTAAAAGTAGCAGAATACAAGATGGCAGAAGGAATAATACTACCAATAATGTTCTCATACTCAAATGATAAAATAGTAGTGAAAAAATAAAAATGGATGAAGGAAGCTATTAAGTGTCTAAATGAGTATTTGGAGGCCATCAGTATAAGTATAAATATAGATAAGAGTAAAGGAATAGTGGAATAAGGTAAGACAGAGACTATTCAGTTTAACAGGAAGGAAATAAAATTATTTTGTATAAACATTTGGAAATGAAATGGTAAATAAATAACCAAATTAAGAAACATATGCTCATTGTGGAGAACTCATACGTTACCATACAAAAAGGTGACTTTAGTAAATATGGTGCTACTAGGAAAAACTGCATACTTGGTAAATATGTTTATGACTCTGACAAAGTATGAAAAAGAAATAACAATTAAGTTCTCATTTACATGGGGCTCAAGCCTGAATCCAGTAAGAAGAGAAATTTTATATACTAAAGAAAAAGAAGGAGGGTTTGGTTTAATGAACCCAGTGGTTTATAAAGCATCATTAAATTTATATAAACTATTCAGATAGATAAAACAGGAAAATGGATCATTAATAAATGTAATAATGAAAGAAAATATAAAGAATATGGTATTTGCTGAGTAAAAGAGAGAAAGAAGGTATGAAGGGAGAAATGAAAGAGTATCAAGACAATATAATATTGTGGAAAGTAAAGATAAAAGATATAGAAGTAAATAGGAAACTATGATATTTAAGTGTAATGAATGATTATTATTGTGTTTATCCATGGGAAAATAGTGAGGGGGTGAGAATCAAAGCAATAAAAGAACACTATGGTGTAAACAATATGTAGAATGTAAAGATTTTTTATGGAGATTATCAATAAAATATTGCCAGTAAAAGCAAATATGCCATACAAAAGAACAGAAGGAAGAATATACAATTATTGTCGAGAAACAAAAGAACACTTTTTTAGAATATAAAAGGCAGAAAAAAAAATATGGGAAAAGATTTGTGGAGATATGTTGAAAAGAGTTACAAAAGTGGAATATAGAAATATGAACAAGTTGGAATATGAATATTATAAAGAGAAAGGAATGGAAGAAGTAAAGAAAACTGATAAAATAGCGTTTTACTGTACATAATATGGACAATAAGGAATGGTCAACTAAATGAGTTTAATTTAATGCGAAATGAATATTAGCAGATATAATAAAAATAAGATACTGGTATGGGAAAAAGGGTGAGGTCATAAAATAAAGGTATAGGAAGAGATATGCACATTTATATAAAGTCAAGTAAATGATCTAAAATGATTGCAAAAATTGAAAATATTTGTAAATAGTGTACATTATTGTAGAGTAAGAGGTCCTTAACTTTTTCAAAAGGTGCAATAGGATCTTTTATATCCACCTGAGGTACCACCAAGCTCAAGCAGATGGGGACTCAGTTTAATGTCTCACCTGAAGGATGATCTTTAGAAAAGGGTAGGAGCAAACTACAAAGGAGAAAATGGGAATTGTGGGAAAGTACAGTTGTGTACACTTACCATAAATGTAGACGTTCAAGTGTATTCACTGTTGCAGTCATCACCTGTGGGTTTATCCATGCTGTGGTAGCCCTCAGCCGGCCTGAATACCAGAGTCAATGTTTTTGTGCACGGACTGCATTCGCCTGTAGTCTGACATCAGGTCATCAGTGCTATAAAGCAAGGCAGCCAACGTCATTACATCAGTTTTTCTTGCCCTAACCAGTCAGAAGCACAAGAGAAAAGAGAGAAGGGGTCCTGGTGGCTAAAGGCCACCTTGGGAAGCTTGTGCCCCCCTAGGGAAGATGTTAAGTGGGGGATGGAGGCAGGGGAAACCAAGACTGTAGCAGTGAATACTCTCGAACATCTACATTTATGGTAAGTGCACACAACTGTACTATGCTCTTCATGTTTCACTGCTGCAGTCCTCACCTGTGGGAGGATTCCCAAAGCTGAGGAAAAGGGTGGAGGGATAGGCTGAGTCCTAGGTATGGGTCAGGAGGCACTGCAGAATTGCAAAAGCCAACCCTGCCCTGGACCTAGAAAAGAGAGGTAGGTGGTAATGCTTTGTAAAGCTATGGACAGAGGTCTAGGTGGCCGCTTCCAAAATGTTCCTGGTAGGTACTCCTCTGAGGAAGGGAGAGGAGGTGGAGGTTGCCCTAGTGGAGTGGGTACGGATAGACTTAGGGATGGGTTTCCCATGCAGTCTGTAGCAAAAATGGATACAGTGTGAAATCCATTTGGAAATGTTTTGTTTGGAGATGGGCTTCCCATCTGCCCCTAGGGCAAAGCTTACAAGAATCTAGTCTGTTTTTCTGAATTGCTTAGTACAGTCCAGATAGTATCTGAGTTGTCTGTGCACATCTAGTGAGTGTAGAATTCTTTTCCCCTTGTTTTGAGGGTTGAGAAAGAAGGTGGGAAGGTGTATGGCCTGGTTAAGGGTCACATCAGATACCACCTTGAGCATAAAGGAAGGGTTAGTCCTCAGGGACACTCTGTCTGCATGGAAAATTTTGAAGGGCTCGATAGCCACGAGAGCCTGAAGTTCTGAGACCATTCTGGCTGAGGTGATAGCTAGTAGGAAGGCAGTCTTCCAAGTGAGGTATTTCAATTCTGTTGAAGCAGCAGGTTTGAAAGGAGATAAGGTTAGTTTCTCTAACGCATAATTCAGGTCCCAGGGTGACATTGGAGACCTTTTGGGAGGCCTGATATTAGAAGCCCCTCTGAGGAATTGCTTAATCAAAGGATGAGAGAAGAGGGGTGGGTCTGAATCATAATGGGCAGAGATGGCCGTGGCATGGATTTTAACAGAGGAAAAAGAGAGGCCACTATTGAGCAACTCTGCTAGGTAACCCAGGATGAGAGAGATGGAAGGTTGGGAGGTACTGCCCCCTTTTGATTGGTTCCAGGAGCAGAATCATTTTCATTTTCCTGTATATGATTTTCTTGTACTGGGCCTTCTGGCCTCTGTGATGATGTCCAGGACCTGTTTGCTTAACAGGGGAGTGTATAAGCCATGCTGAAAGCTTGAGAGTCTGCAGGTCTGGGTGCAGTACCTTCCCCCCTCTTCTGAGTCAAGAATTCTGACATTAGGGGAACCAACTTTGGGGGCTGTAAGGTCAGACTGTGTAATAAGGGGTACCAATGCTGTCTGGGTCAATTGGGAGCAATGAGGATGGCCTTTAGTCTCTCCTCTCTTATTTTGATCAGAACCTTGGGAATAAGGGGCAGAGGAGGGTATGCATACACAAAGTGGGAGCTCCAGGGGAAGGTCAAGGCATCCACCTTCCATGCTAGGAGGTGATACTCCCTAGTACAGAACTTGTGCAGCTAGTGGTTGAGGTGTAGTACAGAACTTGTGCAGCTAGTGGTTGAGGTGTGAGGCAAAGAGGTCCACTTCTGGGGTCCCCCACTCCTGGGTGATTTGCAGAAAGATTTCTCTGTGGAGCTACCATTTGTGGGGGTCCAGTAAGTTTCTGCTTAGGTGGCCCGCCAGTGTGTTGCTGATCCCTGGTAAGTACTGGGCAATTAGGTGTAGCCCCATGGAGGCGGCTGTAAGCCAAAGACTCATGGCTAACCTGCACAGGAGGTAAGAGTGGGTGCCCCCTTGCTTCTTGATGTACCACATTACTGTGGTGTTGTCTGTTTTAATAAGGAGGACCCCTGGCCTGAGATGGGGTTGGAAGGAAGTCAGAGTCTTTGCATTGCCATCATGTCTTTCTGGTTGATGTGCAAGTGAAGTTGCTTGGCATTCCAAAGGCCTTGGGTACAACTCCCTGCTAGGTGAGTGCCCCAGGCAATGTCTGAGGCATCAGTGGTGATGGCCTGGCCGGAAGGGCAGAGGATGAAGTGAAGACCCTTGTCCATGGCACAGGCTTCTGCCCACCAAAGAAATTTGGCCCTTATACAAGGGACCAGAGGGAGAGTGGTCTCTAGGGACTGAGAGTGCTGACACCAAAGGTTCTTTAAGTACCACTGAAGTTTTCTCATGTGAAGCCTGGTGAGAGGGATGAGAAGGATGCAAGATGCCATGCATCCTAGGGCTTCTAGGAACTTCCTTGCAGTGAGGTGATTTCTGTAAGTCAGCTGGGTGAAGTAGAGAGGCAGGAAGCTCTGCTTTTCTGGGGATAGGAAGGGCATTTGGGTTGCTGTTTTTAGCACAGCTCGAAGGAAAACAATTTTTTTGGTGGGGTTTTGCTTTGATTTTTTTCTCGTTGATAGTGAACCCTAGGGAAGTTAGGAGTGATTTGACAAAGAGAAGGTCCTGGAGCAACTTTTCTTTGCAGTCTGCCTTAATGAGGCAGTTGTCCATGTAAGAGTAAATCCGTATATTTCTCTGTCTGAAGAATGCTATAGCTAGGGCCAAGCATTTGGTGAATACTCTGGGAGCAGTAGATAAGCCAAAGGGCAGTGCAGAGAACTGAAAGTTTTGATAGCCTACTCTGAAGTGCAGGAATTTTCTGCATGATTCCCTGATGGGGATGTGGAGGTAGGCATCTTTTAGGTCTAGTGTCACAAGCCAGGCATTTGTGTGAGCATAAGCAGGAGCTGCTGCAAGGTTAGCATCTTGAATCTGGGGACCACCAAGGAGGTGTTCAGTTTGGATAGATCCAGGATGGGGCACCAAGTGCCCTCTTTTCTGGAGTAAAAACCTTTTCATGTTTAATCTGGAGGGGACAGGTTCTACTGCCCCCTGGAATATTAGAGTTTGGACCTGTTTCAATGCCTCTGCCCACTGGTTTGGGAGGAGGTCTGGGTACCTTCTTGGAATAGGGAGTTCGCTGAAGGAGAATCTGTATCCCTGAAAAATGATTTTTAAGACCCATTGGTCCTTGGTTATAGAGACCCAATTATCCTTGAAGAGGGTGAGCCTTCCTCCTAGTTTTTGATGAGTGCAAGGAGGGCAGAGGGGGGAGGGGGAGGGAGAGTCATTGTGAGTGTTTGCCATAGAAGCTTGGCTTAGAACTCTGTGCCTTAGAGACAGAAGTGGCCCATTGTTTGCTTCTTTGCTGGTCCTTGGATAGGGGCCTGGATGGCCTGTCCCTGCGGGGCTTACCTTGGAGGCCCAGTGCTTAGAGGGAAAGTTCCTGCTGAATCTGGGAGGTTGAACTTGAAATAAATCTTTTAATGTTTGCATAGATTTTGCTTTGTCTTTCGTCTTTTTAAGCAGCTCTTCTGCTTTTTCCCCAAAAAGGCATTCCTTATCTAGGGGTGCATCAATAAGTTTAGACTTGACATGATCAGGGAGATCCTTCAGCCATGCATGTCTTCTAATAACAGATCCTGTCACTGCTGCCCTGCTAGAGGCTTCTAGGGCATCATATCCACATTGTAGTGAGTGTTTGGCCACTTGACAAGCAGAGTGTAGTAATTTTGCCAGGTCTTTTGAGTTGGCACCATAAGGAGAGGTAGAAATCTTCATTTTAATTGTTCCAAAGTGTGTTGTTGATATTTTAACATATGGAACTGAGAATTGAGTGCTCTGATAGCTAAGTTGTCGAGGTGTATACTTTCTTACCCCATCTGTCCAGAGCTCTGGAGTCTTTGTCAGAAGGAAGAGGATTCATGGCAGAACTAGTCTTAGCTCCTTTGGGTCCTTGTGTAATGACCTTAGGGTCTGCAGCAGGATTCCTGTACAGGTATTTGTGAAACTCCGGTACTCTGTAGTTCCTGTCAGGTTTACTTGGAGCCGGAAGCAGGGCATCAGGGGCTAAGCTGGATTCATGGAAAACATCATCCTCCACTTCCAATACAGGTAGGATGGCCAGGGGTCTCCACTGGGGCAGGTCCAGAAACTCTCTAGGTCATTTCTTTGACTGTGGGACGTCTTGAGATTCCCATTGAAAATGTTCCCTGAGGGAGTGAAGGATTTCCCCAAAGGAGAGTTCTTCTGGAGGGGAGGCAGAAGGGATGGATTCCTCTGTATTTGAATCCTCATAAACAGTTAAGGGATGTTGTTCCTCTTCAAAAGCAGAATAATCAGATTCTCCAGACTCTTGGTCTGTCATAATTTCTGGAGAAGGATGCCTTTTCCTTTCTGAAGTGGGGGCCTGAGTACCTCGGATAAGGGAGATGAGATCCTCCACCATTTTAACCATTTGAGCTTGGGGTGGGGGAGCAGTAACAAGATGGTGGCTAGAAGCAGATTTCCTAGGAGTGGCCTGGCTTCTAGGCCTGAGAGAATCCATCAGTCTCTGAGAAGTGGTAGTCAGATGTGAAGACGTCATTTTTTTGTCTAGAATCGGTAGTGTGAAAGGCCTCCTTGGAAGCTGGTGCCTGCATTGTGGCTCCGGACCCAACTGAGGCAGAGACAGCCAAATGCTCGGAATATGAAATGGATTTCTACGGCATACCAGACACTGAAAGGGTCTCGGCAGAGGCCTTCATAGAAAGTGAGTCGGTCATCAGGGGCTGCGAAAGAGCCTCACTGAATTCAGGAGAACTGATGACTTGCTTAGCGGTAGCGTCGTCAGAAGGCTTAACCTTGTCTGACCTGTCTCTGTCTTTATCTCTACATTTTTTCAGAATGTTGGCAGATTGTTGGCTGAAGGACACCATATTGGAATTCAAAGATGGAACACGAAAATAATTGTCTACAAAAAGAGCTCTATGGCGAATGGTTCTCACATTAAAGAGGGCACAGAACCGGCAACGAGGGATGCTGTGGTCTGGGCCTAAACAAGTGATGCAGTAAGAATGAAAGTCTCGGTGTGGGATCTGCTTTCCACAGGCGAGAAAATTGTTAACTTTTTTGGACATTGGTTAGAGCAAGAAAAAAGGGTCCCCAATGGGGTACTTAGCTTTAGACGTTTTCTTCTGAAATTCAACTTCTGGTAGTGACCTATTGGCACTCATGCAAACTGCTTCTGCTATGGGCTCCACGGCAAGAAAGACTGGTGTAATGACGTCAGCTGCCTTGCTTTATAGCACTGATGACCTGATGTCAGACTACAAGTGATGGCAACCGGCACACAAAAACATTGTCTCTGGTATTCGGTCCGTTCAAGGGCTACCACAGCAGGGATAACCCACAGGTGATGACTGCAACAGTGAAACACATCAGTACATACAAGGGAGGAATGAGGTTTAAAAGAAGGCAGGACTTAAATGTGCAATGTAATGTTTGACTGAAAATGATTGGGTAGATTAAAAGTGATGTATAATACTTGCAGCTGGGAGCGTGTCAGTATAGTTTGTGATGTAAAATGCTTGCAACTAGAACTGTGTCGTTCTGGTTTATTTTCAGTTATATAAATGTATGATTGTTTATGTTGTAAGAGATGGTTTAATAAAGATGTTTTTTGTTTAAAAAAAGAGGGCAGGAATTGAATAATTTATGTAATGTTGCTTAGGTTATATGATATATGTCAAGTGATAATACAATAAAAGTGTTTAAAAAAACAGTATCACCCCTAATGCTGCACTGCAGTGTCCATAATACAGTCACCAAGAATAGGAATAGAACCCACAGCCTTCTGGTATTCCAACACCAAAGAGTTGTGCCACTGAACTGAACTATAGTCATCTATAGCACTAATTGAAAAACTTGATGCCATTGGGTAATGATACTTCTCCCAACAAGATTCTATTCATATGTATTTTATATATATATATATATATATATATATATATATATATATAAGTAGGGAAGGTCTGTGTGTGTGTGTGTGTGTGGGGTGCAGGTGGGCTTGCCCGCCTGCTTATAGGTAGGGTAGGTGTGTTTATATGTTATGTTGTGTTTGTCTGTGTTGTTTTGTTTGTTGTAGTATAGTTAGGTAGGCGTACGTGTGTTTGTTTGTGTGGTCGTGTGTGTCTGTGTATGGTCACAATTTTGGTTTTGGCAGTTGCGGGTTTTCGGGTATGTGGAATTTCGAGATTGTCTAGTGAATATATATATATATATATATATATATATATATATATATATATATATATATATATATATATATCTTGTGGGAATAGTCAGTTCAGTGTTATATATATATATATATATATATATATATATATATATATATATATATATATATATATATATATATCTTGTGGGAATAGTCAGTTCAGTGTTATATCAGCATTCTTAACACTGACACCATAATGTCCAGTCTGAAAACACTTGACACCTTCTGAACATGCTCTAAGCTTACTCCTTGGAGAATGCATGCAGAACACTGCTTTTGTAGGATGTCAAGCACCCCTGTACCCTCACATCCCCCTGCTAATTATATATTCTAAGTCTGAGGTTGCACAATCCCTCAAGGATTTTATTTTATCATACAATTGTTGACCATAGACAATGTTGACCAAAATGGGTCAAATGGATCGGTAATACATAAGTTGATCAAAGCCACTTTCTCTGAAAATAAAGGTTATGCCTCAGAGCATGCACTGTGCAGTATAAGTATTTTTTACGTATTTAAGTATGTATGTATAAACTGTCTGTATGCACCCCATTTATGATTTCCATTCATAATTTTCAATTTATTTTTCTTTTAATGCAAGAATGATTGCATACGGTTTTCTGTGATATATGTAGTTTGGCTATTTTTCCACCTTATGTTGCAATATGCATGGGTTCAGTATATTTTTACAAACCCTGGGATCACAGCATCCTGGCAAAATAGAAATAATTTTAAAATGTTTTTAAATAATTCCTCTTTCTGCAAGTTGGAGTGTCTTTATTATAAAATATATATAAGTTAGAGAAGTATATTGGGCAGAGTCTCCTGTGTAGGGACTGCAGGGAGCATTGCTTACCTGTAATTATACAACCCCCCATTAATATTCAAAAATGTGCACGCTGATTGATCAGTGTGCACGTTGTAAATCAGTTATAGTAATGGAAAAAAGGTCCGGTTGCCCGGACTTTTTCCATTACTATAACTCTTTTTTTAAGCAACGGAGAATGCAAGATCTCCGTTGCTTCATACTGTCTCGCTATGTTAAACGAGTTTAACATAGCGAGACAGCTTTAAAAAAGCAACAGAGATTCTCTGTTGCTTTTTTAAAAGCTGTCTCGCTATGTTAAACCCATTTAACATAGCGAAACAGTTTGTAAAAAGCAACGGAGATCTTGCTTTCTCCATTGCTTTTTTCAAAACTGTCTGGCTATGTTAAATGGGTTTAACATAGCGAGACAGCTTTAAAAAAGCAACGGGGATTCCCCGTTGCTTTTTTAAAGTTGTCTGGCTATGTTAAACCCATTTAACATAGCAAAACAGTTTGTAAAAAGCAACAGAGATCTTGCTTTCTCTGTTGCTTTTGCCCAAAGCTCTGATGTACTGCGTAGGCATACGCATGCGCAGTACATCAGAACTGCTGCAGAATACCAGACAGCTGCAGAAGGGCATCAAGGAGGCATTATACAATGCCATTATTTAAGAAAATTAATTATTTTTTTTCTTAAATAATGTCATTGTATAATAGCAATAACCCACTTCTGGGTGTGGGTAATACTGGATTTACCCACGGTTGGCTTTGTTTGGCCACTCGGGCTTCGCCCTCGTGACCAAACCACACCAACCTTGGGTAAATCCAGCATTACCCACACCCAGGCGTGGTTTATTGCTAAAATAACACTGGACATAAATGTTATGATGTACTGATTTATGTAAAGCTGAGAGCATGTATTTCATGCATTTATTTATGCAAATGACTAAGGTTTGTGTGGTTATGCATGTATGTTTATATATTTATATAACATGTCTATAGCTACTTTTGAGCATTAAAGTGAAGTTCCTACATAATATGCTTTTATATATATATATATATATATATATATATATATATATATGTGTGTGTGTGTGTGTGTGTGTGTGTGTGTGTATGTATGTGTGTGTAAATGATTTATCATGAATATAAATGCATGAAACATTGTGTAGCTGTACAGGCAATAAATAAGGTCAAAAATAAAAGAAATCTAAATCATAATCATCAAAAAAGTAAATGGAACTTTTATCATTGTTATCATTTTATCATTATCATTTATCATTTGCAATCATAACCCTAGCTAACTAAAGCTTTAAAATTCCACCGTAACTTAAATATACTAATTCCATGGTCACACAACAGAGAAGAAAGGAAAAAGAGACAGAGTTATGTTATAAGTGATGTTCTGCATGTCAGCTATAATGTAATTTGATCAACTGTATCAACTATGATTTTAGCAACTACAAAATACTTTGACTAAAGGACCTTATAACAGAAAAAGGTCCCCCCATGTAAAGGTAGAGTGAGCATATTTGTTCGTCAGCTGTTTAGTTGACCACATACGATTGAAAAAGCAGCTGGCTGACAGATGTCTGAGACTGCACAATTACTAGGGTTAGGAGATATGCCCTTCCTTCAGAGTTCGTAAATATAATTAGCAGGGTTCCTATCAGGTCATTGAACTTTTACTTGCCCCCCCCCCCCCTGCTTACAACAGTTTATTTTGCTGTCCTTTGTGTTTTTTTTTTATAGGTAGTCGAAGTTATGTAACTTCGAACATACTGGTTTGACCATTAGGTGTTCAAAGTTACGTAACTTCGACTTTGTGATATAGACTCTAATTAGCAGGGGTGTGGGGAGGCATAGGGGGCTTGACCCCAGCAAAAAACAATGTTTTTAGTTTTAAGTTTTGCATGCACTGAGGCTGCTTCTTGGCACATGAATACTGGCATGTGGATGTCGGTGTTTTCAACGTTTTGCCATCAATGTTGTGCCAGTCAACATTAGATGTCTTCAACCTTTAGTAGTACTTATATGACACTGATTGACTAGTGAGTTAGTAGACAGATTTTTTGCTGAATTATTTGGTTAACAGCAAATCTGTTGACTTTTATCTGAGATCTCTATAATATCAGGATTGGAGAATATGTTCCTACCCTTTTCTAAAAACATTGTTATTTATGTGTAATCTCCAAGCTTATACCAATGAGCATGCACTGTACATTGTCGGTGTTTTCATGTATTTATTGTCATTCATTTGATGATTAGTGCATTGCAGTCTCAGTTATATACATATATATCCACATATGTGTGTGTGAGTATCAGACTGTATTATCACAATGCTATAGCTTTACACTTGGCATTGTAGTAATCTGAATTGATGATCTGTTTAAGAATCTCTGGAGAGCATTTGTGTATTTTTACTTTATCACTAACTCTGTATAATTTATATTCTGTACCATCTTCTAAACAGGCATAAACAACATGCTTTTATTTCATCTACAGAAAGTTTTGTAAATTAATTGTTTCTGGAAAAGGTTAGCCAAAAGATCATCCCACACTTTGTCAAGTTTCAAGTCTTTCATCAGATGAGCTTTGGGGTGACTGGTAGAACAGGGCTGGCTTAGCTCTGCATAGTATTAATTGCTATGGTGTAGAACATAAGTTTGTGTAATCTTGGATCTCTACAGCATCTTTACAGTCTCTGGGAGGGAAAGAAGATGGGGCTACCTACAACTTGTTATAAGGTGTTTTCCTGGGCCACATATTTTAAACATAATTCCCATTGAGACCTAGAAGCCAGGAAGGCAAATGCATAGAGAGTCATGAGATAGCTCTTAACATCTTTACTGGAGAATCATGGACAAAACCAAAAATAATGTGCAGATAAAGGCCCAAAATCAGGACCAAATTTTAAATATTACTGTAATTCATTTAAAACGTTAATAGAACAGATTTTATCTCAACACACATTTTCTGAACAATAATAATATGAAACTTGAATATTCATCATCAATGACTGTAATTATCTATGATTTAACAGAAAATCTAAAATTTTACAAGGGACAGGACAAAAATGATGCCCTATTGTGGAACTTCTGCAAAGTCAGGGACAACTGAGAGACAGAGTTTAGGCAAACTCAACAAGGTGTGCATTGACAAATCTGTAGAGCACAGAAATGCTAAAAGAAAGGAATGCATTATTTATAGGTAGCTAGTAAAAAATGTAGTCGGGCACACAGCAAAGTTGTATGTAAGAAAATATGGTTGCCCTTTAAGGAAACTAAGACCTCCAAATTGTAACTGCTTAATTATACCTAATCCGGATCTGATACATTACACTGTAGGTATTTTATTTGTATGGAACTATCTTAATTTTCACTTTCTCGACTTTCATCAGGAAAAATCTGTTTACCACTGCATACGTGTAAACAGGACACACACAAAAGTGTTAGTTATTGTAAAGAATTAGCACACTGCTCTCAAACAAGGCTAGCATATATGCTTGTTACTTTGTTAAAGTGCAGCTGCATGTAAAATGTAAGGGAAAACTACGATGCATAAAAATATCCCCACATCTCCCAAACAGTGTGGCTTACTGCTCCTGAAAGGTCTGCAATGCACAATCACTTCTTCCTATAGCTCTTAGAAAATAAGAGTTAAGATTAATTTTATTGGCTAGAACGTTTTTTTTAAGAATACATGACTTCAGTAGCTGTGTTTTATTGGACTTCAAGGAAAAAAAATACTTTCAGTAAAGTAATTGCAAGAAAATAAAATGATTCAGAAGAAGATCCTATTATTCGGCAAAGTCATATGGGACTAGTAAGACAGTTGTCTGTGCAAAACAGCTGCATACAATGACTTCAGAAAAAAGGCATGACAAGAATGAATTACTTGTCTTCTTTATTGATATTTATTTGGTACCCTTGTATGCCTACGTCTGCTCATACAGAGGTGTGTCTCACCTTCTGAATGACATTGTGAAATTAATTTGACTGCTGTCAGATTATGACCGGTGCCTTTACAGACCAGACTGCAGACGGTCTGGCAACAAGACATGCAGCTCCGGTACAGAAGATCCATAAATTATTCACATATTACCCTTGTTCTACAGAACCATTTCAGTTGTATGGGCTTTGATCAATGCTGAAGGATAAGCTGCACTTCCAAAATTACAACCGTCTCGTTAACATATTTTTGGTGATTTGCAGAGCAGTGTGCATGCAATATGTTCCTCTGGACACGAGATATTCTAACAGTCTTAGCCTAATCTGATCTACTATTGGAAGTCCAATGACACTTGAGCTAATGTCAGTTTTAAAGTTAATTTGATTGAAGTACAAAAGTAGTTACTCTTCTGTAAATCAGTACTTTACCTTATTCTTTAAGTGCATATCAAAATATAAAGTAAATCCTAAATACCTACTTGATGTTAAAGTGCAAGAGTTGGCTTTTTATTTCAAGAACTTCATAGCAGCACCAATATCAAACAGGTTACACGACTGAATAAATTCAGATGTACTAAACAAAGAATTTGGCCATAGTCACATAATGGATTTTCAATCATTTTGTGGATGTGAATGTGAACTTGTCATCTCTGCATTCAATGGTTTAAGTGCATACCTCTCAACTGTTCAGATTTTTGCAGTATGTCCAGATTTTAGCCTCATATTTTTGGTCTATTTCTCAGAAAAGTGTGGTTTTCTGGCAAATCTCTGGCATATCATTGAGGACTGAAGTTAGAAAATAATGGCAGACAGTTAAGTTTCAGACTTCATATCCTTCAGAAAATACATACTAATGCAAAACCTGTTATTCTATCAACTTTCTAAGTTTACAAGAGCAATGTTTGAAAATAAAAGTGTCTCTATCTTTGTACCCCCATTATTTGTGGCTTTGTCCAGATTTCTTACTCTAAGAACATCCATTTTGAATTACGGTTAGAGACTGGCGTTGCTGCCTTCTTACAGCATGTTGCAAGACCAGTTGCTGACATTGTAATTGCTGTCTCTATATCTCATCTGACTCTGTGTGTAGTTGCGAATCTGTCTGTTTTCCCAACACTGTGTGCCATACACTGTAGCTGTACTGTTTATGCCACAAGACAGTACTATTTGTAATGAGGACAGGGATCATGAGGTCTTGTTTTCTTATTTGACTCACTGTCCTAAAGTAAACACACTGTCACTGTAGTACAGGGCACTTTGTAAGGCTTACTTTGAGATGTTTCTAGGTTAGTCTAATAGGCCAGCAAGGCTATTCCAGTGCTCAGATGAACACTGCCCATCTGTTGGGTAATATTTCAGTGGCAGAGAACACAGAAGTTAACTACTAATGTATAGAAGGATAAAAATTTGAAGCTAAAAAAATGACAACGAGCAGACCTAGAACACCTCTTATGGATTTATTGGTACTTGACTGCTGTACTGAAGAGATGGAAAGCTTAAAAGCTGTTGGAGTATAATATGAGAGGTGAAGAACTAATTCCTTGTAAGTAGTAAAACTTGCTGTCAGTGTCAGCTTTGGGGTACAGAAGAATAACTGATGAGCAGATAGCATAAATTACGTACACTGGAAAAAGGGAGAGATTTGTAGGCTCACATAGACTATTTGTCTTTCTTTAAAAAAGACATTAAAACAATTTTGCTTTTGACGACTGCACCACAATAATAGGCCACAGTAATAGCAGCCAGTTTTACCACATGCATTAATGAGAGTATGCGTGACTAATGCAGTGTTCTGTTCCAGCACTACTGACTAGCATGGGGGGGGGGGGGTATGGATCTATTTTTTTAACTTGTGCCACAACAGAATCATATTACATGACTTCTTAACATGCTGGATGATATGGATTATAAAGGAAATTAATAAAACACTGTATACGGCATAGCATGAAATTAAAACTGGCCTAGGAGATAAAAGCTGAGGAAAGAGGGAGCTGGTTTCAGGAAGCAGTTTTTCTTTGAACTTGTTATACCACAATGCATGGTTCCCGTAGGTCACATGTGACAGGTGATACCACAGTGCATGGCTCCTGTGGGTCACACCTGACAAAGAAAACAGCCATCCCGAGAGATATAAAAAGAAGGGTTGTCATGATATTATACATTTTATAAAACATACTTGTACATTTTGCTCATCTTATCATTGTGTATTTCTTTCTTTCTGACTTTGTTAAACTGATGCAGCTGCACCACCGCTAGAGCACAAAATGTCTTTACTGTCTGCTTTCCACTACTTTCTGGTGGTGTGTTACAGTCTGCCTTTCTGTTTTGTCTTCTCTAGGATGACACATTGTTTGATATGTGTAGCCTCACATTTACATTTTTGGAACCATGAACTGAAACTTGTTAAATATTAGATACAGGTAGAGTTACCACCTGTCTCTCTTTGCATAGGACTGTCCCTGTTTGAGCACTAGTGTGGTGAGGTAAAAAACTGAAAAACTGCAAATGTTGTGAGATTTTATGGGGAAAAAATCTTTCATCAGTTTCCTTTAGTGGTTACATAAAACAATTATTCTCTATCTGAAACACCTAAATAGTATATGGAACAGCATAAGCAACTCAAATTCTACAGTAATAAGCTTTTATTTTGGCAAAAAAAAGTGATGTTCAGTCCTTTGCATTAGCTGCAGGTAGAGTCTGTTCTTCAAAATGTCATGATTCCACAAAAAATGTCCCACTTTGGACATCTGAAAAGGTGTTAACACTAGATACGTGTATAATAAGCAGAGCTACGTCATAGTTTTAGACCTATAGTGGGAATCAGGTAGAGTTCTTAGCCCAGATTAATTTTAAAATATGATGCCCTTGGGACTTTATATCTGTTATTCCTAATGTCTGAATATATCACAACATGCTGTGTTAAATACGTTATATTTTTATTTATACCTTACATTGTTTTAATGAGATTTAAATTTCAAATTTGAGTAGAGAGAGTAGAAGTAGGCCTCGCTACTGACACCCTGGCATCGGCAGCTAGTGGCTTCAAAGCAAGAGGTTGGGGTTGCAGGAAGGAAATTAATTGTTGGGGCTAATTGAAATGGGCTGGGACCGCATTACAGCAGGTCAGTGATATTACCTGCAATCAAACAACAGATGTGGTCATTCACTTTCATCCACACACTGTGCCTCAGTGTGCACCTGGTCATTAATTTCACTTTACTGACTATATTTATACACCTCAGATGCCTTGCTATCAGCAATGCAAGCCTTAGGTGAAAATGAGCCCTAAAGAATATACTGCACAGGCTCCTCTGTTGCACACCAGTTCCCCCACTCCTGCACTTCCCCAGTGCTCCTTCCATGTTTTACTCCTTATCCTGGCTCCACACCATCCATACAGATTACTTATTTCTTGTCTTTACACTTAATCTTACTTTTTAGCTTACCCTCATGCTTTTAATGCATTCAAATTGGCTAAGAAGCTACTATAATAAGACTGGGGGATCAAGCTGAATTAAGCTGGTGGTCTGGGGGTTGCTAGGGCCCCAGATGTCATAGGGTTCTAGGTGCTTTGAGGTGCTTCTTAAGAGCTTTTGAACAACTTTTTGATTTAACGATGACCTTATTTTTTTCTTTCAAGGAAAGA
>NC_056749.1:367623490-367638490 GCF_019279795.1 Protopterus annectens
TCTCACTACAGATCATAATGTCAGCAGCAAACATCATAGTCCACGGGGACTCCTGTCTGATCTCATCTGTCAACCTGTCCATCACCATTATATATGGTTCCACTTTATAATCACGAAATACTGAAATCTCGAATTTCAGTATCCCAAGACCATAAAGGCGAAACTTCAAAATAGTTAAAATGCATAAGCGCAAATCCGAATATCTCGAATATGCTCTTATGCATTTACGCTACATTATGTGAAGTGTTTGGCTGGGATGGTGTCTGGAATTTAAGGTGAGTGAGTGTATGTCAGTGTTTTTGTAAGTTGTACGTGTGGGTTAGGGTAGAGAGGTGGAAGTATGAGTGTGAGTGTTGGTGTATGTGTGATATGTGATGTGTGTGTGTGTGTGTGTGTGGTCATGCGCGTGTGCACGAGGCTGTAGTATGTCTTGGTGCAAGTTTTTTTTTTTCTGTTTGTGCGATCACGGAGTTGGGATATATAAGTAGGGGGGTGTGGTATGCAGTATAGAGTTGCATAGTTTGTGTGGTGTGGGTAGAATGGTGTGTGTTGTGTGCTGTATGGGGGTCTATATCACTTTGAAGAAACGGCAGAAGTTCGAACACCATATGTTCGAACTTCTAACCTCGAAGTGCAAAACCATCGAAGGCTTAGAACAGCGATTTTTTTTCCCAGGGAAAAAAATTGCTGTTCCAAGAAACACACACACAACACAAGCACACCAAAAAAACAGCAATCCACACATATACACTTAAAATCCTATATCGAACCCTACACTAAACTGTACATACACTACTGTCTATCCACTTACCTAAACCCAAACCCTAACCTTAAGGTCCGTCACTATCGCACACTCACCTGACACGTGCCCTAACCCTAACTCACCTATCCCACCCTAACCCTAAGGTCTGTCACTATTGCACACCCACCTCACCTACGCCCTAACCCTAAATCACCTAACACATGCCCTAACCCTAACGTCCGCACAATTGCACACTTACCTGAACCAGACCTGTAACTTTCCACCACAGTGCTGAAAATAGCAAAGCCACAGAAACGACCCACCAAATTCTTTCCCTGGTAATGAATTTGGTGTTCCGCGGCTTTGTGATAATCAGTTTTCGAACTTCACAGTTCAAACATATGGTGTTTGAACTGCTGAAGTTTCAACGAACTGATAGAAACCCGCTGTATAGTGTATGCATGTTCGTGATTGTGTGTTTCGTACTTTTGGGTTTCAGGATTGTGAGTTGTTCGCCTTTATAGTTTCGAGATACTGAAATTCGAGAGTTCAGTATTTCGAGATTATATATATATATATATATATATATATATATATATATATTCCCTCCAAGTTCTAGAGATTTGCAGATGCATTTCCTTTATGTAAAATAGGCCAGTTCTGTTAAAGACATAGTCTCTGTAAATAATAACATGTTCCCATTTACATAAATCACACAATGTAGTATTAACAGTCAACTTACATCAGTCATAAGAAGAAATATCCATTCTTTTTCCAATATCCAACTTTATCCTTTATAGAGCTGCTGTGATGCTGTAGCCTACCTAGCTCATTCTGGAAAATGTTAAATTGGTGTTAATAGTTTTTGTTTGAGTTTTGGATTTGATTTGTTGACTAATTATAATGTAACATGATTTGTAGATGAATATTGGTGTATTAGATTTTAATATTTTTTATATAATTTGTTTAGTTTCTACTGTGTTTATGTGGTCTGAAGAAGTGGTGGGTACACCATGAAAGCGTTTGCCTTTGTCTTTTACATTAAAGCCTATGGAATTTTTATGGACTAACATGGCCAGATTATTTTTCTAATGCCATTCTAGACAGTGTGTTAGTCTCTCTTGCAGAATACACAAGGTCACCCACTCACACAATAAATACACATCTTCAGGCAATTTAGAAGATTGCCAGTCAGCTTTATGCATGTCTTTGGGGTGATGGAGTTAACAGAGTTACCTGCAGAAAATCCATAAAAACCCACAGAGGACATACAGACTTTGTGGAGAACGCACCACCAGCTGAGAATTATGTCTTCTTTCTTCAGTCTAATCCTAATTAGCCTTAAACAAGAGCTTATGAAATATAGTTTTAAGGATGCAATATTAATTCCTGTTTCTGCAGATACTGGTAATGCCATGACAGTGGGTAAGCTCTTCCTCTACCCAGTAAACTATCATCACCCACAGAACAGGTACATAACTTATTTACCTTGAGCTGAAATGTGAGCATAACCATGCTAAATGATGATTAAATAACATGTCTGTAAAGACAAAGAATCCCTACTAACATTCACAGGGAATTTAAAGACCATCACCACAGACATCTGTAGTGGATTTTACATGTATACCTGGACATATTTTACTTTAATACAACCCGAAGAATGATTTCAAACTAAAACTCAATGTAGTTTCACATTCCTCTAAGCCACTGAGGAATAAGTTATGAGACATAAGAATGTAATCTGTTTCACAACCTTTGTCAGTGCTGTACTATGTTTAATTTAATTAATGGCCTTGCATTCCATCAGTGCAGTCAAGGGAACATTAATCTCTGCAGCACTGTCTGGGTGTTACATGGTCAGAAGCACTGTCTGGGTGTTGCTAGATGGTCAGCATCACTGTACATATGTTGCTAGATGGTCAGCAGCACTGTCTTGGTGTTGCTAGATGGTCAGCAGCACTGTCTTGTTGTTGCTAGATGTTGCTAGATGGTCAGCAGCACTGTACATATGTTGCTAGATGGTCAGCAGCACTCTCTTGGTGTTGCTAGATGGTCAGCAGCACTGTGTGGGTGTTGCTAGATGGTCAGCAGCACTGTCTGGGTGTTGCTAGATGGTCAGCAGCACTGTCTTGGTGTTGCTAGATGGTCAGCAGCACTGTCTTGGTGTTGCTAGACGGTCAGCAGCACTGTCTGGGTGTTGCTAGATGGTCAGCAGCACTGTCATGGTGTTGCTAGATGGTAAGCAGCATTGTCTGGGTGTTGCTAGATGGTAAGCAGCACTGTCTTGGTGTTGCTAGATGGTCAGCAGCACTGTCTTGGCGTTGCTAGATGGTAAGCAGCACTGTCTGGGTGTTGCTAGATGTTGCTAGATGGTCAACAGCAGTGTCTTGGTGTTGCTAGATGGTAAGAAGCACTGTCTGGGTGTTGCTAGATGGTCAGTAACATTGTATGGGTTTTGCTAGATGGATGATAGCACTGTTGATGTTGCTAGATGGTTAGCAGCGCTGTCTTGGTGTTGCTACATGGTAAGCAGCACTGTCTGGGTTTTGCTAGATGGACGATAGGACTGTCGATGTTGCTAGATGGTTAGCAGCGCTGTTCTGGTGTTGCTAATTGGTAAGCAGCACTGTCTGGGTTTTGCTACATGGTCAGCAGCACTGTCCAAATACTGCTATATTGTCAGTAGCACTGTCTGGGTATTGCTAGATGGTCGGTAGCACTGTCTTGGTGTTGCTAGATGGTCAGCAGTACTAACTTAGTGTTGCTAGATGGTAAGCAGCGCTGTCTGGGTTTTGCTAGATGGTCAGCAGCACTGTCCAAATGCTGCTAGATGGTTGGTAGCACTGTCTTGGTGTTGCTGGATGGTCAGCAGTACTAACTTAGTGTTGCTAGATGGTAAGCAGCACTGTCTGGGTTTTGCTAGATGGACGATAGCACTGTCGATGTTGCTAGATGGTTAGCAGCGCTGTCTTGGTGTTGCTACATGGTAAGCAGCACTGTCTGGGTTTTGCTAGATGGTCAGCAGCACTGTCCAAATACTGCTATATTGTCAGTAGCACTGTCTGGGTATTGGTAGATGGTCGGTAGCACTGTCTTGGTGTTGCTAGATGGTCAGCAGTACTAACTTAGTGTTGCTAGATGGTAAGCAGTGCTGTCTGGGTTTTGCTAGATGGTCAGCAGCACTGTCCAAATGCTGCTAGATGGTCGGTAGCACTGTCTTGGTGTTGCTAGATCATCAGCAGCACTGTCTTGGTGTTGCTAGATGTTGCTAGATGGTAAGCAGCATTGTCTGGGTTTTGCTAGATGTTCAGCAGCACTGTCCAAATACTACTATATTGTCAGTAGCACTGTCTGGGTGTTGCTAGATGGTCGATAGCACTGTCTTGGTGTTGCTAGATCATCAGCAGCACTGTCTTGGTGTTGCTAGATGTTGCTAGATGGTAAGCAGCATTGTCTGGGTTTTGCTAGATGGTCAGCAGCACTGTCCAAATACTACTATATTGTCAGTAGCACTGTCTGGGTGTTGCTAGATGGTCGATAGCACTGTCTTGATGTTGCTAGATGGTCAGCAGCACTAGCCAGGTGTTGCCAGATAAGAATGATCTCTTTACTTACTGGTATTTGAAGATCTTCCAGTTACATGTGGATGAACTTTCTCAGTCCATTCCTTGTTAAAGACAAACATTATTAATTTTATGGAGTATTTCTGTAACTTTTAGTACAAGTCATCACTTATAATGCTGCCCTCTCTCTTGCTCTCTCTCTGCTGCACTGGATTGCTCAGAAATGTCCACAAACATAGTTAAAGCTTTAGACTACATAGTGGTAATCTTACAATATAGATTAACACATAGAAACAAAAATGACATATTTACCCATCTGGTTCTTCACCACTGACTGTCACCGTACACCACAGACAGTGTGCTTGCATTGTTCAACCATTCTAGTTAAAGTTTCATTGCGAATTTGTAAACTGACATAAATAGCACTTATTGCTTATATTCTGAACTAACCAAGAAATAAAAGGGAGGAAAGGCACATACACTGGGGAGATGTAAGCACAGGTCATAGTTATGTGTAGCTCAGAGACGAGTTATCCATGCACTGTTTCTTAGAACAGGGGTATGTACTTAAATATGAGATGTATCTGAATAGATCACTCACAGCAGGGCTTTAAACTAATTACCCACTTCTTACCCTTTTCCTTTCTGCCCATTTCACTTCATAGTATGTTGTTGAAGCCTGGAAGCAACTACTGTATTTTTATGTGCAGAGCATCAGTAGTACTTGCTCCCCTATCTCACACATCTGAATAGTCATCCATAGTCCTTCTTACTCTTTCCACTGCATTTTCTACACAGTAGACCTACCTACCACTGGCTTGTAACTTTTGTTCCTTATTTGTCCTAGTAACCCTTAATGTAAAAGTTTTTAAGCATCTATGCATTGGATTACCTGCATTTATTTCAGCTTATCTACTGAATATCATTTTTATTACTTAGTATGTATATGGCATTTACTTATTACAGTATGCTACTAATGCATCTCTAATTGCAATGTAGGCTGTAGGGCTACTAGGATACCTTTATAAGACATCTGACTTTAGATAAGAAAACAAGATTCCTTATTCTTACCACAACAGTTAAGATGGCAGGAATTTAGTAATCCCTTAACTCATGGATAACTACTACATTTAATTTGTTCTGTTATTCATCAAATCTGTAAAGCCCATTAATGTACCTAAACTATCAGTATGCAATCTACAGATGAGCTATAAATTAACATATAGACATAGAAATTAACTCATCAAGAATGCACTTATGTGTAGAAATATTTAACACAGCCCTCATCCATTTTTTAAAATTATCTTAGTTGATCATAGGATATAAGCCTCCCTTTTTCACAATGGTGTCATAGTTTACCTTCAACACAGCAGCATTAGCAGGGAAGTGGCTTAACCCCGCATCTCAGATAATGAAAGTCTACTACATGGTAAAATTTCCTCCACTGTGAGATATATCACAAAAGGGTCAGGATGAAACAACATCATGTGATCTGATACTAGGAACTGCTTTCAAATCTCACCTTCCATATTAGAGAAACACTTAAGTGCTGCATATTTGTAACACCAATTAAGTGATCCCCCTCACTGAACTGATTCCTAATAAGATTGAAAATTGCTTTAACACGTCAGTGCTTGACATACGCAGCATTCAAGCTCCAGTAAGCAACAAAAATTCTCAAGACAAGTATGCAGCCAAGAGATTGCACCTGAAACAAAGTATCTTGTATGCATATGGACTACAACCTGAAAAATAATACCATTAACACCAACAGGTGATTTGTATCACTGGTGCCAATTTAAATGCAATATCCTCCAGGTTGCTCAAACAATATATCTCCATTGACACAACACCTATGGCCTCTTTGTAGTGGAGCTGGTACCTACTTAATAGATCACACTATCTGTGCAGTAGCAATAGCTTCAACAGCAATTCTTCAAAACGATAAAAGCCAACAATTATTAGTGCATCAATTCAAATCTCACACCCTTAAGGTAATAAAAAATAGTTTTCTAGCTACATTTATAAACTGAGTAATATGCCACTCTGGTGGCATACAGGGATAAAGCCGTGACTATGACCCAGGCAACCCAGGTTTGATTAGCAACTCAGGTGACTGACAGAGAGTCAGGGAGAGATGGGCATGCCCACCCAGTGTGGTGGATGGCTTGTGGTCAGCACTGGCTGATGATCTCAAGTGAAGACTGGAGATATCACCAGAAGGAGTGGTCAATGGGGTAGCAGTAGGCTTGGCTTAGCTGTCATGGAGGTGGGGCAATATGTCACACACCTACAATGCATGCACCTTCCTTAGACCTGACCACAAGGCACAGAAATAGGGGAGGGGGCAGAACAAATGGTAGTCCAATAAGAAAGACTCTCCCTGGACAGAAGCTCAGATGCACCAAGTCCCCATTGCCTTCAGTCTGTGACTGATCCCCAGCAATTACTGGAATTAAGTCTGGGGGGCAAGGAGTAGCTGCCAGTCCCAGCGCAGAAGGGGCATTATGGCTTGGCCGGTAACCATGATGCGTGGAACGGAGAAGGAAAAAAAAAATAATAAAATTGATTATATAATATGAACAAAATTAGGCAATGGACATTAAATCAGATACATAAGGAGTTTAAACTAACTCAAGGAAAGTGCAAAAATATGTTTAAAAAGATGGTATAAAGCAGAAATTCTAACAGCTTATCTGGACATATCTCTATCACTAGCTTAAGAGAGACATTAAAATGTTCCCACCTCTAATTTAGAAATCAAAAAAGCAGTTGCATAAATCTACAGATAAACAGAATCTAGTTTTAGTTCTGCTTTAAGAAACAGAATTCACCTGCACAGTCCAGAAGTCAGTTCCATTCTCTCTGCTTAAAAGTGTCAAATGCATGTCTTGTTTGGATTCAGAGGAGGATGATGCTCTTCCTTTTCCTAGAGTCTTTTAATTGAGGGAAGAAGTTGAGTGTAGTATTACATCTAAACACAGCAATTGTCTGCACATTTGAGGAGACCATTTAGTTTCACTTTCAGCATGTATGCTGCATTTTCACTTAAATTAATTTCATATTCAGTAAAGCTACATTTTACATGCTGCAAGATTTACAAGAACCATAATTTTATGAAAAAAATATAATTACATTTACTATAGCTTAACCTATTTTTTATACTTCTACCTGATATTAGGCTCAAGCAAGCTTGCTGGAGAAACCTTCAAGAAATTAAGCTTGAAGTAAAGGTACAGCTCAAGTTACACTTGTTTTGAAATGTTTTCTTAATTTTTTGATAAGTTAATAGAACACTTTTGTTATATTTACCTGAACATTCTTTGCTGCGATAGATAAATCCTCTATTGGATCCCTGTGTCTATATGATGCTCAGCTGGTTGGACACACCCAAGCTTTATTTTCTACCTTAAACCTTTGACACTGCATACATGCTTTGCACTACTCTGTCCTTGTCAATGAAGTTTGCATAAAGTTCCTTTTCTGTATATTTTATTCGCAAGTAGCATGAAAATGAAATACAAGTAGTAATGGTCAGAAGTGCCATACAGTAAGCTCTATCACTTCACCCTGTAACCCTCCTTTAGGAGTTTACTCTGTGTATCTTAACACCTTCTTCTGTTATACCTTTGCCCCTGAGAATCAGGACCCTTTTCAACTACCTCCTTTAAGGTCTGTATGCTGGCATACAACACATGCCTCTCCAACTCCATCTTTATAATCTCTCCCAGTTTCACTTCCAATGCAAGAATGTTTTCCAGAAGTTGTGTCACAGACTTTGATTTACTATTACCAACCATCCATTCCAGTGAAGCCATCCCTCAAATGAATTCCATCCAGTGCCTTCTGACAGCATCAGCTAAGGTTCAGGCTACTTGTTATTACCTAGTGCTTTCCCTGAAACAGCCATTTTAACATGATCTGTTGGAGGGCTGGGCATTTATTAGGTCTCTCCTACATGCTTGTCTTCATGCCTGATTGCATGTAATTGCATGCATACAAGGTATGGTATTATCAAAAAGCTACTGTCCAGTAGGATATCTGTTGAGATATCATTAAACAGTGTTAACTGCTTAACATCTTGCTATCCCTTTCCAGTGTACCTCCTATGGCCACAATTGGAGAGGAATACCCATGAAAGTGATTTTCCTCTCTACAATCTGTAGGTATAACAACAGTTATGTCGGCTGCTTTATTCACTTTAGCAGTGATTTCTTTCTTTCTTTCTTGTTAACCAGATTATCCTACTGGGCTTTTGACTATTTTCTACTGGACTCCGGAGGAGAAAAGCTATACAATTAATAGTTGCAAACACATCAGGTAGATTAGTTTACATTAATAAACTAAAGTATATCTAACTTAGTGGAATAGCATACAATAGCAATTATTTTATAGCATGCACATAATGGAAGAAATTACTAACATAATTTTTTGGCTTTTAAAATAAAAATGTTAATTCATAACCATAGAGAGAGAGAGAGAGAGACAAATATATTATAGAGTAGAAGATTTGGGTAATATATAATGAAAGAGTGAAATAAAGTACTGGGAGGAGAATAATGTAGACAGGTAACTAAATATATAGATACAGAGAAAAGGAGGAAAGGAAGATTTTGTTTATTACATATGTACATTGGACAATGACTATACATGTAGGCAACAATATAGGATGAGTAGGAAAAACAAGGTTATAGAGGGGGGTACTGTTAAGGGAATGGGATTAAAGACATATCACATGATATTAGGGAATACAGCTATAGGGTGAATGTGTAAGGGAGAAAATAACAAAAAAGGTTAGGGCTAGTTTAGACAGATTGGATTCTTCAGTATTTCTTATGCTATATGGGGACAATACTAATTAGTAGTGAAGTATGCTTACAATTTATTAATAGACAAGCATATTTAGTCTTGTTGGATATATGTATAGGAATGGAGTTGTATTTTTCTGCGACACACACTTGGTAGAGGCAGTTACCATGATGAATTTTTAGGCTTTAATACTTGTACCTGATTTTTGACTGAGACCTAAGGGACCAGATAGGGTTATATAGCTGGATTAGTGTGATTAAGAGACGGTATTTGCCCAGCCTGTAGAGCTGTTTCTATCTGAGGTCCTGTTAATAGATGTTTTAATTCTCCCCAAATAATTGTCATTACTGTGTTTTGTTGGCATGATATGAAGCAAATTTAGCAATGTTGTTATAACGTCTTTGAAGTTTTTGAGTAGTTGTGTCTTTTGCAGATTAGTAAAAAGTGATTAGGAATATAATAAACTGTGGAGAAGCAGGGTTTAAGCAGTAGGTAGAGATGAATTGGCAAGATATGGTCTGGACATATACTACATTCAGAATGTTTTGTTAATGGCATACTCAATGTGTTTGTCAAGTTTTAGTTTTTTTGTTCGGTACTTGTGTCTTATAAGTTATTAAATGTTAGTTGTTCAATTTGGGTATTATTTAAAGATGTTATTTTAAAGTCTTGAGGTTCTTTTTGTGCGGCCCCTGTTGAGAATATGACTGGTTTTATTTTGATGGGATTTAGCAGGAAATTTAGTAGCAACTTTACCTACTACTAATATATGTACAGACCCTTGAGATAATTGGGAGAAGCTGAAGTTTGAATACACCCGACCACTAGCATGGCAATGTCTTTTTTAATTCCCTCACATGGCTTTCGTTCTCCACCCTGTCACTGTAGACATTTGGAACGCACATGCCTCATTTGGTTAGAATGGAAATATTTTACTCCAAGAGCTTGGCTTGCATTTGAGACACTTGCTTTTCCTGTAAAACCTGCTGTAAAGTTTTAGATTGCCTCTAAGTGTGTCCTTATATCCATGTGCAGTGCTGAGAACCTTTTCTTGAGGAGTTGTGCTCTGCTGGCTGGATCAATGTCAGACTTTTTGCCTATTTCCTATTTTGCCTATTTCCTTAGTAACATTTCACTGCTGTTCTGTTACCCAGATTCTCATAGCCTCAGATGAAGTACTAAGTACTTGCTCCCTTACCATAATGTCTCACAAGATTTTAAAAAGTAGTAACTTGACATCCAGTCAGTAACTGTTATTTATATAACAAAATCACTGACTCTATATTTTGCTTTTCTGATATGTTCTGTGAACTTTCCAATAAGCCTTGTGAGTACATTTAAAACATTCAAAAAAGACACCTTCATCTTCACCATAATCACAGTGTTCTGTATTATTACTTCATACATGCATTACCTATGAGCAGAGAAGTTGAAAGCTTTATATCTGTTCAGTCTGGTGCTGAAGATACTCCCATTCAAGTATCCATATAAAACTTTAACAGAGTCATCCCCTTTTTTATACTTAAAAAGAAATTCGTACTGATGTTGACATTAAGGGTTCAGTTTTAATCCCTGCTACCCTCATGTCTTTGATGAAGAGCCAACACCTCCTTGTCATGCTGCCACTGTTTCTCTCTTCTCATTCTTTTTATCTGTCTGTAATTTCTGCCTTTATGTGCTCCCTTCTTTGTACATAGCACTGATTCATCATATTGGCTGCTTTAAAGCTGTTCTGGGTAGTCCCTTTCATGAAACATGACTTTCAATGAGTTACATTCAAACAGAAAGTCAGTCTCTGATGAGACCATTCAGGCTGCCCTAACCAGTTTGTGGTTGTCAATTGTTTGATGAAGTGGCTACTAAAAGGACTACCGGCCATTTTAAACCTATTTTATGCAGGGGTTATGGAGAAACAATATGCGATACTCCCACTGATGAGCAAAGGGAGAATAGTATTAGGAATTATGATCGCAGAATAAGCTTTCTTACTACTTTCTGTATTGATGCACATGCCATTAAGAATATTATGATTACAAATTGGGCTATAATATCAGAGGACAGTGCTATTAATATGAAATTGGGAGATAGACCACATATTACCTATAGAAGAGGCCTAAATTTTAAAGATTTGTTGGAAAGGAACAATCAAAAATGCCCCAACAACCGGGGGATGAGAAAGTGTGGGAGATGTCAGCAGTGCCAGCACATTACGGTAACTAATAAAGTTCGCATACGTAACAAAATCTACACCATCAATGGAAAATTTAACTGTGAAACAGCAGGAGTAGTATATGCTGCTTTTTGCCAATGTTGCCAACGCTACTACATTGGTAAAACTGAAAGAATGTTTAAGCAGAGAAGTTATGAACACCAATACCAAATTAGTAGGGGTAATACCACAAATGCTTTGGCTAGACACATTCTAGAATATCCCACACATAAATTCCAGTTTACAATATTACAACAAATAGTTAGGAACATTAGAGGTGGGCCCTGGGAATTAAAGCTTGAAGAACAGGAACTTGTTTGGCAAATTAAAACATATGCACATGTTCCACCAGGGCTTAATGAATACTGCTCAATAAAATGTATTTTGAAATTAAAAGCCCTACAAATGTGAAATTCGGTTGTATAACAACTTTTCTAATACTTGAATGAATTTATAAATATTTATTTATACATATCTATCAGTATATATTTATACAAATTTTCTATTTCCATTTGTTTGAGTTGTTCAAGTTGTTATCTAGCATTTAACAGTATTTAGATTAATTTATATACACAAGAAAATGAAGTAATAGGACTGATGTGTTGTGATTTTAAAATTGTTGCTGATTTAAAAAAAAAAGCATTTATATTTATTTACATATACATTTTACCTTGTATAACACTGGCTCTTTAAATTTCTCAAGTTATGTTAATTGGTTTTATAATTATCTCATTTTAATTGACAGTTTTATTTTAACTGAGGACTCTTGGGGTTTCTCTGTCTGAATGTATTTCCTGAACGAATGCGCTAACAATAAACTGGTTGGAATTCTACAGCTTGCTGCCTATCTTTGTTTTTGGTTACAACACTAAATAATCCCCACAAAGCCCCAGCCTTACATCAACTAATAAACCAATACGTAGCAAACCGTCCCCAGAGGTCATCAAGCAAAACTCTAACTCTGTGTGTCCAGAGCTAACAATACTGCAGGGAAAGCTCTCTTCTCCTATACCATCACTAAGAAATGGAATAGCCTCCCCCAAAATATCTCGACTGCTCCTTCTGTATCACTATTCAAACAGTCACTCAAGGCACACCTCACACAGTCCTGGCTATGTCCTTGCATCACTTAGATATTCTCCTCTTCTCCCCACTCTCACTATCCCTTTACACCTCACACAGTCCTGGCTATGTCCTTGCATCACTTAGATATTCTCCTCTTCTCCCCACTCTCACTATCCCCTTTTACACCTCACACAGTCCTGGCTATGTCCTTGCATCACTTAGATATTCTCCTCTTCTCCCCACTCTCACTATCCCCTTTTACACCTCACACAGTCCTGGCTATGTCCTTGCATCACTTAGATATTCTCCTCTTCTCCCCACTCTCACTATCCCCTTTTACACCTCACACAGTCCTGGCTATGTCCTTGCATCACTTAGATATTCTCCTCTTCTCCCCACTCTTGCTATCCCCTTTTACACCTCACACAGTCCTGGCTATGTCCTTGCATCACTTAGATATTCTCCTCTTCTCCCCACTCTCACTATCCCCTTTTACACCTCACACAGTCCTGGCTATGTCCTTGCATCACTTAGATATTCTCCTCTTCTCCCCACTCTCACTATCCCCTTTTACACCTCACACAGTCCTGGCTATGTCCTTGCATCACTTAGATATTCTCCTCTTCTCCTCTCTCACTATCCCCTTTTACACCTCACACAGTCCTGGCTATTTCCTTGCATCACTTAGATATTCTCCTCTTCTCCCACTCTCACTATCCCTTTTACACCTCACACAGTCCTGGCTATGTCCTTGCATCACTTAGATATTCTCCTCTTCTCCCCACTCTCACTATCCCCTTTTACACCTCACACAGTCCTGGCTATGTCCTTGCATCACTTAGATATTCTCCTCTTCTCCCCACTCTTACTATCCCCTTTTACACCTCACACCTCACACAGTCCTGGCTATGTCCTTGCATCACTTAGATATTCTCCTCTTCTCCCCACTCTCACTATCCCCTTTTACACCTCACACAGTCCTGGCTATGTCCTTGCATCACTTAGATATTCTCCTCTTCTCCCCACTCTTACTATCCCCTTTTACACCTCACACCTCACACAGTCCTGGCTATGTCCTTGCATCACTTAGATATTCTCCTCTTCTCCCCACTCTTACTATCCCCTTTTTCCTCACTTACTTCTATCACTACAGTATTGTACTAAAAATACTCTAATGCAACAACTTCTACACATAACCATTATGTATTCTGCATATTATGTTCTTGTGAGACATCTCCTTCATTGCATAAGTTGATAGTGAGCATTTTTTCTCTCCCAAATACTCCCGTCCAAAGCTAACTATGAGCAAACATGCTAGCATTAGCTTGCATAGAACAAACTACTGTATATACCTGCATGATTGCATTGTATCATATATCCTTTGGTATATATTTTTATTACATTGTATTATATATACTTTGTTCTATATATCTACCACTGTACTTGTTAGATGTGGAGCTTTTCTCCCCGGGCCTTCACTGTAAATGGACTTCGCTCCAGTCGGACATTCCCGGTAAATTATCAAATGTAAAATAAATAAATAAAAGAGTTGCCTAATTCCACAGACAAACGGCATCCAGCTTTAACATTTTTTTCAAGAAATGTAATCCACTGCATATTCCTAAAGTAAGCCAATATCTTCACTCTCATTTGCTTTCTCTCTTCTTTAAAAGAGTCCAAGAAAGTCCCCTTCATTTTTAGATTTAGAAGTTGATTATGCTTTTCTTGTTCTTTGGAGGTGAGAAGACCGAGTCTGGCAAGATAATGGCCTAATAATGTAGTGCATCTAGACACATTTGTTCTCACAGCTGATAATCACATTTTATTTCAATTTCAAGATAATTCCATTTACTTTAAATTAACTCAGCTTTTTCACTATAAAGCAGCTTGATCTATAAATCTACATCATAAACTTAAGGAAAAGTGAAATCTTCTCTACTATCCATTAAGAAAAGCTTACTAAGCAGCAAAATAATCATATAAAAGTGTGTTAGCTTTTCGAAACACTATCAGTAAGCATTCTAACCCTAATAAGAAATTTCAGCCTTGTCTCATACTAAAGCTGTTTCATTCCACCACAAACCTTTATGTCACAAAATATCACATTCACAGTTAAATCATTCCCTGCCTTTCGGTTCTCCCCAGTCCCTACTTCTTTAGAATGTAAGCTAAAGGTTATGCTGACCTCCCTAGCAACTGACGTACTACTTGCATGCCTCTGTCTTTCATCTGGTGCCCTGGCCAGCCATTTTCATTACCTTGTCAGTTTGTGGAAACTGTGTCGTTGGACATCTGCCAGCACTCCTGTACAAAAGGGTGGACTCTCATTCAGTCTAATTATCAGTATCAACACCCCCCTATTTCTACACATTTAAGAAATGTACACAAACAGTGTTCTACCTGTACATAATCAAAACTCCTCCTCCCCTACAAAAGGGTTTCAAATCTGTCCATAGCACAGACAGATTTACTTATGACCTATTTTAGATGTTGACATAATAAACTTGAAAAGGGTCTTCTTGGTGGCTGTTCACTCTGAAATCATTTCACATGGTCACTCTCTCAATACTGATTGCTTGTCTAGTTGATGTTGGCATTGGTTCAGCAGCAGC